>NW_015647041.1:257282-261634 GCF_001515625.1 Sinocyclocheilus rhinocerous
TTTTTACGTTTTATTGGTGCAAAGATGAGTAGTGGTGATATTTATTTTGTACAACATTTGCAACTGCTTTTTATCACTTAATTAGAAGCACCACAAATTAAAATTGTCATGTTATAGGGACTACTGAACAGACATTATTTTGAAGTTGATTTTAAAATGCAAAGTATTTAAAATTAAAATTTAATTAAAGCTATGTAAACACTTGCATTTTTACAACACTATAAGTGTGTCCCATCAGGTAATGAAAAGTTCGACACACTTGTGGTCTTCATCCTCACTTGAACACTTGGGCCAAATACAGGAAATACGTCATATAAGTGTTCAAGTGGTCAAGTGCAAAGACCGCAAGTGTGGGTATTTGGACAAGGCAACTAATTCTAATTTTGAATACTATTTAGGACAGATAGTACGGTGATGTTTGGTTCACTTATTTTTGTCGTGGCCACGACATATTATCTCGTGGGAACGTGATATTATGTCGTGGCCACGAGATATTAATTCGTGGGAATGTGATAAAATGTCGTGGCCACGAGATCATTTTGTCGAGGTAACATCCTTATGTCGTGGCCACGTGATGTGAAGTCATGGCCTCGAGATCCTATGTTAAAGGGGTCATATGATGCGATTTCAAGTTTTCCTTTCTCTTTAGAGTGTTACAAGCTCTTGGTGCATAAAGAAGATCTGTAAAGTTGCAAAGACTAAAGTCTCAAATCCAAAGAGATATTCTTTATAAAAGTTAAGAGTCAGCCACGCCTACCTAAAACGGCTCGTTCTAAACATCCATTTCTCGTGGCCACGACTTCTTATGTCGAGGGAACGACATATTTTTCTCATGGCCACGAGTTTAATGCTGAACAAACCTGTGTGACCATCAGAGATTATCAGAGATGGAAAAAACATATGTATCCATCCCACAGTCTTGTAAATTGGTTAACTGATCATGTATTTTTATTTAATATTTGTATATTATTATTTTATGTATTATTATTATTATTATATGTATTATTATTATTATTATTATTAAACTGTAATATAATCATATTATAATAATATTATTATATTAACTGGTTTAGGGCTATATTTTTATATTTATTGTTGTATTTCCCCTTTCAGTTGTATTGAAGAATCAGAATCAGAATCAGAATGAGCTTTATTGCCAGGTATGTTTACACATACGAGGAATTTGTTTTCGGCTATTTGTGCACAAAAGGCTATTTCAAAAAACAAAAAAAAGGGTCAATTCCGACTTTGCTATGACAATTTGGCGCTGCTGAATCAGCGACTGTACGTATGTTTTGTTATTAGTTTAAGTATTTATTCATTCCTCAACTAAATTATAGTCTACTAATTAGCCGAAAAACCTAGGATATATGTTACATTCAACCTTTAAACTATGAACTTTAAATTATGCTTATTTTATCTGTATCTATACATTTATGCAAAATTATTGTTTTAATTATAAATGTAATCATAAATTATGATTATAATTTCACTATGCTTATTTTGTCAATATCTATGCAAACAATTGTTTCAATCCTAAATATAATTATTAATATAATTATATAACTTTATTTAATTATTCTTATTTGATCAATATCTATGTATGCAAAATAATTGTTATAATCAAATATAATCCTAAATTGTGATTATAACTGTATTCAATTATTAAATTTTTATCAATCTCTATGTAAAATAATAGTTTTAATTACAAATATTATCATACATTATAATTGTAATTAATACTGCTTGTTTTATCAATAATTATTTATCTATGCAAAATATTTCTGTTTTATCATAAATATAATCACAAATTATGACTATGAAAGTGCAACCTCTGAGCAATAACATTTTCTCAGTGTAACCTTTTGGTAATTAGAAATGAAAGATTAACCTCTTTCCTGGGTGACATATAAGGGGTAATAAAAGTTTACAAGGGCATTTGATATGGAGAAGATTGAACGGGAATAGAGACAGAGAGAGATATCCTGACCATAGTTAACCCTAGACCATAAATGTGTGTGAATAGGCACCCTCTGCAGTCTGGTTAAGCTGTAAGTGGGTTAGGCTGTGTGCATCTGATGCATTCTGGGCCTGATATAGGTTGTGCACACAAAGCAAGACAGAGAAAATGAGGCTGGAGTGGTGGATGAAAATTAGCTTTCCTTGGCCCCTTGAGATCCAGAGACGCGAGGTACATGCACACACATACACTTCAGTTGTAAATGAAGCGGGCTGCTGTTTAAACTTGCTCAGACTTGTGCTAGATTCACATACACAACAAAAAGAGGATGGCGCTACTGTTTATAAGCGGCTAAGACACTAAAATACCCACTGACTGCTCTTTCACTGACCCTGAACATGATAAACAGCCCAGTAAACAGGCTTCTGTGTGTCCAAAAGGAATATATTTACGGAGACAGTCCTTTACGTAACCAGGTTCACAGCACACCCACATATTAAGTGCAGGACTGGAGAAAAAAAAAAAAAAAAAAAGCAGGGGAAATTGCAGTGTGACATGCTATGATAGTTCACCCAACAGTGGATCCTCTGCAGTGAATGGGTGCCGTCAGAATGAGGGTCCAAACAGCTGATAAAAACATCACAATAATCCACAAGTAACCCGCACAATCCAGTCCATCTTTTAGCATTTTGTGAAGCAGAAAGCTGTGTGTTTGTAAGAAACAAAACCATAATTTCTGACCAAAACAGGAGTCCATAATCAATACTTATAGGTTATTGTAACGTTTTTATCAGCATTTATCACTCTCATTCTGATAACACCCATTCACTGCAGAGGATCCATTGGTGAGCATGTGATATAATGCTATGTTTCTCCAATTTTGGGAGAGTCAATTTTAAGCAAATTTTCTTTTTTGGGTGAACCATTCCTTTAAAGGGGTCATATGATGCAATTTAATTTTTTCCTTTCTCTTTGGAGTGTTACAGCTTGTGAAGGGGATTATTATATGTCACACCTCACTGTTTCTGGGTCCAAACACTCCATCAAATCCCAAAAGGAGTCACCTAACAATCACTCAAAACACCCATCAACATAGAAATGCAGTAGAAAAACTTAAAACACCTAAGCAACTGCATAGCAATGCCCTAGCAACCACTCATGACACCATAATACTGTACCATCATGTCTACAAATCTTACAAATTTGTTACAACAGAGGACCATTAAAATGAACTTTCTTCAAATGAAAACCCTCAAAATAGTGAAGAAACAGTAAAATGTATACTCTCTATTATACATTCATATAAATTTCAACCTGTCATTTGGATATAAACAAGCTAACATCCATGTTATTTATCACATTATGCAAAGTTGTTGCTTTTCATAGGATTATGTGCCAAACAGTGAAGTATTACAATAATCTAGATGGGAATGAGAGCATATTTAAGTGGATTAAAAATGTTTCAATTCATTCTTTCTTTCTTTCTTTTTATCTTTCTTATATTTGGTATTTTCTTTATCTACAAATGTATGCAACATCTGCATGTAGGAAACTCAACAACATCATATTTATTTATGCTTGTTTGTTTGTTTTCAGGGCTTTATAATGAAACCCTCTTATACCAGGAATCTAGGCTCATGCCACAAGGTGCAACTGGCTTTAGAAACAATAAACCAAACAGACTGTACACAAGAAATAACGCTGAAAGAAATTGTGAATACAGGACAGTTATGCCGTTTAGAAGGTCATAAACCCATTGTGTGAAAGTAGACATTCATGGACAGCAGGAATGTGGTAACCTCATGTGTTTAGTAATGGATCATTGACAACAACTCAATGCTAAATAAAACAACAAAAAATGCTTGGCTATCGTGTAGCGTTCTAACGTGACAAGTGTTGGGTCTCGTGGTATTTGTCTCCCCCTGTTGGTAAAAGCGGGACAGCGCTTCGCTTAGTGGGTGTGGCTGTCCAATGGAACCCGTCTGCGGATGATGGTTGTCAGTTATGATTAGGTTTAGGGCGTGAAATGAATTCCTGAGCGCAATACGGAATATAGAAATATTCAGAATCGCTGAGTACGATTTCAATCCCTGACCAAAACCGAATGAAATGTTACTATAATCTCTTTTTTAAATACGATTTTAAAAGTTGGCTTAAGACCATATCACTAGCTTAAAACACAATATAGTAGCCCATATAAAGAATCTGAGAACTCACAATGACAATTAAAACAAATAAAAAATAATTATTGCATTCGTGTACAAACGATGTCCCCTCTTCAGTCAGATTTTATTCTATACTCAAATACACAAAGTGATGTCCACACCACTCAAAAATAAAAAAATAAAAAATAAAAAATAAATCAACATACCATGTAATAAATACAAAGACC
>NW_015647041.1:261820-292222 GCF_001515625.1 Sinocyclocheilus rhinocerous
ACAGTATGGTGAGGGGCGTAAGATTTCCGTCTCACGCTTGAGGTATTCGGGCAATCACAACGCACTGAATAGCTGGCCAATCACAGTACACCTCGCTTTTTCAGACCGATGAGCTTTGTAAAAATCGACGCGTTTCAGAAGGCGGGGCATAGAGGAGAAACAATAATGTACAGTATGTGGAAAATAATGTGTTTTTTTAACTTTAAACCGCATAAACACATTTCATTACACCAAATACACAAAATAATGTTCTTTTTAGCAGCATCATATGACCCCTTTAATAATAATCTGCTTGTGAAGGGGATTATTATATGTCACACCTCACTGTTTCTGGGTCCAAACACTCCATCAAATCCCAAAAGGAGTCACCTAACAATCACTCAAAACACCCATCAACATAGAAATGCAGTAGAAAAACTTAAAACACCTAAGCAACTGCATAGCAATGCCCTAGCAACCACTCATGACACCATAATACTGTACCATCATGTCTACAAATCTTACAAATTTGTTACAACAGAGGACCATTAAAATGAACTTTCTTCAAATGAAAACCCTCAAAATAGTGAAGAAACAGTAAAATGTATACTCTCTATTATACATTCATATAAATTTCAACCTGTCATTTGGATATAAACAAGCTAACATCCATGTTATTTATCACATTATGCAAAGTTGTTGCTTTTCATAGGATTATGTGCCAAACAGTGAAGTATTACAATAATCTAGATGGGAATGAGAGCATATTTAAGTGGATTAAAAATGTTTCAATTCATTCTTTCTTTCTTTCTTTTTATCTTTCTTATATTTGGTATTTTCTTTATCTACAAATGTATGCAACATCTGCATGTAGGAAACTCAACAACATCATATTTATTTATGCTTGTTTGTTTGTTTTCAGGGCTTTATAATGAAACCCTCTTATACCAGGAATCTAGGCTCATGCCACAAGGTGCAACTGGCTTTAGAAACAATAAACCAAACAGACTGTACACAAGAAATAACGCTGAAAGAAATTGTGAATACAGGACAGTTATGCCGTTTAGAAGGTCATAAACCCATTGTGTGAAAGTAGACATTCATGGACAGCAGGAATGTGGTAACCTCATGTGTTTAGTAATGGATCATTGACAACAACTCAATGCTAAATAAAACAACAAAAAATGCTTGGCTATCGTGTAGCGTTCTAACGTGACAAGTGCTTGGTCTCGTGGTATTTGTCTCCCCCTGTTGGTAAAAGCGGGACAGCGCTTCGCTTAGTGGGTGTGGCTGTCCAATGGAACCCGTCTGCGGATGATGGTTGTCAGTTATGATTAGGTTTAGGGCGTGAAATGAATTCCTGAGCGCAATACGGAATATAGAAATATTCAGAATCGCTGAGTACGATTTCAATCCCTGACCAAAACCGAATGAAATGTTACTATAATCTCTTTTTTAAATACGATTTTAAAAGTTGGCTTAAGACCATATCACTAGCTTAAAACACAATATAGTAGCCCATATAAAGAATCTGAGAACTCACAATGACAATTAAAACAAATAAAAAATAATTATTGCATTCGTGTACAAACGATGTCCCCTCTTCAGTCAGATTTTATTCTATACTCAAATACACAAAGTGATGTCCACACCACTCAAAAATAAAAAAATAAAAAATAAAAAATAAATCAACATACCATGTAATAAATACAAAGACCAACATCTTTCAACATTCAACAGCAGATGGCGGCATTACATTTACAATGAATGCAAAAAAAAACAAAAAAAAAAACAGACCTTGTAGACACAGACTTGCACTGAAAACTTGTTTGGCAGAAACATAAATGTAATTAAGGCTAAAACGGTAACTTTTTTAACATGCTGTTGAAAAAAAGTAAAATAATACAATATTTATCTAATTTTTAATTTTTTAAAATTAGATCTAAGGCGTATCTATCTATCTATCTATCTATATATCTGTCTATATATATATATATATATATATATATATACACACACCTTAGATCTAATTGTAGATCTAACTGTTTAGATATGGCCAAAAATATATGGCCAGTGACCATAATAGTGCAAATGCCATCATGGGGTAGAAATATTATTAATATTATTATTAATGTTATTAATATTTAATAATTAAAATAATGAATGAGATTCTATTCTTATAGGCGACTGGTTTGTCAATTTATTGAAAAAAAAATTAAGTCTTTACTTTTTAAATTTATGCTCATATTATTATTCTCAGTAATAATGTAAATTGATATAGTAACTAAAATAGCCTACAGCAGTTCAATGTTTTTCCAAATATAACAGTTCCACATCCCTAAATTTGTATCAATTTTTTTATTATTATTTTTTTCTCTTGAGTGTTATGGTTCTAGGAAGATCAATTTATCACCCAAAGAGCCTAAATGTGCTGAAAAAGCAATTAAATTCATCAAAGATGTAGGGTTTTCAGATGACTCATGCTGTCTCTGAGAAATCACCATTTTCCACTCTAAGAGATTCAGGTAGGGCAATTTGCAAACTTACCTAATCTAATATAGGCTATAGCCTATATTTTTGGTTTATAATGGTAACCTCACCTGAACATTCTCAACACTCTGTAGCTATACACATTCATATTTAGAGACAGAAATATCATTTTAACGTAAAATACGAATTTAAAATCAATTAATAGAGATTGCACTCACAACGAGCAATGAAATTCTTTCCAAATGAAATATTTTAGATAGAACACAATGTAGCCTATTCTCTATAGAAATTGTGACTTTTTGACATTTTGTTAAATTGCACTAATGTTCCAAGTGCGTGCATTTAATGATAATTTCTTGATTTTAAAACTAACACTTGCTTTCTAATCTTTTTGTATTCTATCCGTTTTCTTTTCATTTATTATACAATTAACAAAAGCAAAAAAGACCTCTAACAATAGCTTGCTCTATTCTTTTTCTATTTTATCTGTTTTCTTTTTATTGATTATATTATTTAAAAAACCCTTGCTACGTGTACTGCGTTAAGCTAACTGAGACTTGTTATAGCACTTTCATATCATTGCTCTTTTGTTGATTTTGATTGCCTCCATTGTCCTCATTTGTAAGTCGCTTTGGATAAAAGCGTCTGCTAAATGACTAAATGATATTTTTCATGACCTTGGGAACACTGGATTGGGCGACTAACTCACATGTGTTAAATCACATCGTTAAAACAATTTCCATACACGAGCCAGAGGGGTCGCTTAATTTACACCATGCCCAAAGCACAGTAGGAAGGCGAGATAACCGCATCGTGTCATTAGAAATCAAGGGAACTGAGTCAAGCGGCAGCAGCACGACCCGCACGCCCGGCTCATGACGCGCGAGAGGGGGTGAGACTCAGCGCGTGGTGTCTCCGTGGGAACCGGGAGACTGACGGGCGGACAGGGGAGGGGCGCGCGCCAGTGTGTGAGTGGACTCTCTCTCTGGCACATACCCGTCCACTCAGAGACACACTCACTGTCTCTCCCCTGAATCATTAATTCAGCGCTATAAAGGACCGTTATCAGGCAGCGGATGGTGCTCGTTAAGCGCTAGGACAGAGCTGATAGTGATGATGATGGAAGGACAGTGCAGCCGCTGCAAGATCGTGGTGGTCGGTGACACTCAGTGTGGAAAAACGGCGCTGCTGCATGTGTTCGCCAAGGACAGCTACCCAGAGGTGAACGGATCATGTTATTTATCATGAATACCTATCTTTCTATAAAAGTAATTAAGTTATTAAATATAACGAATGCAGTGATGACAAAAGTCAGAGTATGTGTTAAAGTAGTCTAATAGTATGACTGTTTCAATGAACTGTAAGTTGCATTAAAAGTAGTGTGATTTAAGTCCATAATATGTTATGAGTTAAATAATCTGCATGATGTCTCGTGCTTGTCTATTAACGGACTGGTCACATTAGATTGCAAATGGATAGAAAGATGAGCAAGAGGCACAGTTCACTGCACGAGACGCAGAAGTGAGACTGCTAGTAACCAGAGTGCGAATTAAGTTGTTCGCACGTATTATTTTTACATACGCATTTTAACCGCGTTTTCAAATAACATTTGACTGAAGAAAAAAAATATATAAAAGTTTTGCTTTTACAAGTTAGGGCCAGATGCACACAGCGAATGTGTTTTAAGAAATAGTCTGATAATTCTAAGTTAGCCAAGGGATAATTCGTTCTCAAATTAGACCTTTTTTCCCAACTGTCTTAAATAAGAAAAGAAAAAAATTAATAAATAACTTGTAATAATAACCAGCGAAATATAACAGAAATCGCGTTTGACGAGTGGGTAACCATAGCAACTGTAGGCTGCGCGATGATTTGTATCGGAAGGTACATCGATAAAACATAAACACTTTTTTTATTGGTTTATTATTTATACATAGCAAGAGGATCACACAAAACTTTTCAAATATTTTAAATAGTTGATATTTTGTTATAGTGGACTAAGTAATATGATTTTTTTTACAGAATTACGTGCCCACAGTGTTTGAGAACTACACGGCGAGCTTTGAGATCGACAAGCACCGCATCGAGCTGAACATGTGGGACACATCAGGTGAGATCTGGCTTGGCATCAAAATTAAACAGTTGCTCGGGATATCATGCGACCATACTACACGTAATATTTCTGCAGTTTGTATACTGGTATGTAGTAAGCAAAATTGCATTCATTTATTTTTGAAAAATCTTACTTTTACCAAATGCTGTGGTATACAACAGGGCATTATTGTATCACTTGACATGAACTAGAAGTAATGTCAATGTGACTTTTAAAGGGGTCATATGATGCGATTTAAATTTTTCCTTTTTCTTGGCCAATCACAACGCACTGGGATACTGGCCAATCAGAGCACACCTCGCTTTTCAGACCGATGAGCTTTGTAAAAATCTACGCGTTTCAGAAAGGCGGGGCATAGAGGAGAAACAATAATGTACAGTATGTGGAAAATAATGTGTTTTTTTAACCTTAAACCGCATAAACACATTTCATTACACCAAATAATGTTCTTTTTAGCAACATCATATGACCCCTTTAAGTTTTATCTGTTTGAGTATACTAGTATTCCAGTCCAAACATAGCCATTGATGTACTGTGACTCAAGCATTAAGAAACCTTTGCATGGATAAACAGATAGACACAATAGCAAAAGTTCTACTGTAACAAATCCTGGTGCCTGTCTCGTCTATGCATGACGGTTCATTCCTGTCCCTCCTGACTATTGACCGCTCCCATGGCCTGGCTGACCCCTTGTGAATTTGTATGAGAAAGACTGAACATGGCTTTTTTTGTTTCAGCAACATTTTCTCAAATATGTGATGTCTGAACTACAAAGAGTCAGGAAGCAGAACTCTTGCTGCTTTGATTTAACAATACACAACAGACAATGCAAGGTTTATGTATACAGAGTAGGATATGATCCTGTTATATTGCTATTGAGTTCTGGACCATATATGTGGGGGAGATCTATAATATAAATGGCTTTGTGTGGATTCAAGTTTCTCGTCTATAAAAAAACCCAACAAGTAAGCCAGAACGCCAGTAATATGTTCAGGGCTGTGCATGAGTGTTTGGACAGTACTGTCAGTGTGGATTTTAGCACACTTGGTGTTAAGCTACACCACTGCTGACACACACTCGTCCTGACACACACTTCAGGGGTTTCTCAGCAAGCATGACCCATAAATCCCCCGCTCTAGGCCTCTGCATGTTTCCCCACCCTGCTATAAAAGTCCTTTATGGGAATTTCTTTTCTTGTCATCTCCATTTTTAAGTTCCTATGGGAATGTTTTCCTCTCCTGCTGTTGTTGTTGGTCTGTAGGGTTGTGCTGGGTCAGACTGTAACCCTGTCGAGAGTAAATCTTCGCTTTACTGTAAGCACTCTCATACCACAGTCTGGGACACAAGAGTGTTTCAGCGTGGACTGTGTTATAATGAAGTTCAACTGGTTTTGAACTTTATCATTGTTTAAAAATGTTGTCAGTAAGCCCTCTTGACAACAGCCAGGCACCCAGCAGCTTTGTGTGCAAAAGTATATGTATATTTACATCAGTTTTATTGGCTGACACTGTTTTACCAAAGTGACCTAAAATAATTCACTCTGTAAGTTGGTGGAACAACTTGCAGACAAAATTTAAGGCAAACAGAACGTTAAATGCTAAACTGAAGCATTTCCTAATGTATGGCCACATACATTAAATGTGCTTTCTGTATCACTTGTGCCACCAAATGCATTTCAAAAACAATGGCTATATTTGGAAATGCATGGCATACTACTCTTACTATTTCTGAAGTATGTATACTGTGCAAATTTCTGCAGGAATGGAATACCCAGATGACCTTCTACATTTGAGAAAATGTGCAGTATACAACAGAACACACTGCATGAAATACTGTATCCCACAATGCAATGAACTTGACTTGACCTTCCATATCTAGCGTGATGAACGAGCCAGACATAGAATCAGCTACAAAATCTTTTTCTTGACAAATGTTAGTATGTTTTGTAGATTTTTTTTCCTAATTTGCAACTAATTGTTGTCTCTTCACATTAAGCTGGGATAAAAGGAAGCATTTTTACATAAAAATAATTAGCTTTAAGTGTTACAAAATTATGTAACCATAAGAACAAATCTGTCACTAGAAGTGAGCTAAATCTGATTTAAAAAATGCAAATATTTAAAAATATATATATAATCAATTTCCTATTTATGACACTATTATTATTCTTATTATATACATGAGGAATTTCACATTTGTATCCGTGTGGTATCGCTCTATATCACGCAATATCACACACGTAGCCATGTGATATCGCTCTACTGTATATCAGCATGGCTGTGATTACCAACCTGCCTCGTGCCTACAGCCAAATCACAACCATGCTGATACACAGCCATATCGCATTGCTTCATAAGCAAAGAGACGGGCAGTTCTACACTTATTTAACTATTTGCCATCTTACCTTATGTTTTATTCCTCTTTTAATTCATAATGGAGCGTGCGGCACCAAAGCGTCATGACTGCCACAACTTAGTGTTGCACCCACCACAACATCTCTCATTGTTTACACGCCGATTGATGCATGTAAATAAATAGACAGTGCAATTCTACATTTATTTACCTATTTGCCACTTTACCTTATGTCTTATTCCTATTCCGTCACGCCTTCCACAACATCTCCTGCCACTCGACCCGTCACCACTAGAGGCAGCTGCCACTCGGCCCAGTCACCGCTAAATGCGCCTGCCACTCGTCCCGTCACTGCTATGGCAAATAGGTAGCCTACCAATGTGCTCCAATATGGATTAAAACAGAGAAATAAAACATATGGTAAAGTGGGATTTAGGTAAATAGGCAAAGTGTAGAATTGCATGGTCTGTTTGCTTTACGTGCATCAACCTGCTGCGTCTGAAAGCTCTAAAATGCTGCCTTCGGAAGGACACATTCTAAGGTAGGAAGGCATCAAGGCACGTCTGACTCCAAAGTTAGCCTCACTTCCTGTCTCATGAGATACCTTCATCTGATCGATTTTTGAAGGCAGCTTAGATGTATCCTTCGCTGCCTTTGATATCCCACAATCCTGTGCATTCCATTCCGTGGCCTGTAACACCTCCATGGTTATTCCCAATGCCTGTAGTTGATTTTCAGGTTCTAGTGAGTATAAATGATAAAAACAGACAAGAATCTAAACATCTAAAGATCCTGAAACAGGACACACAGCAACAGCAATATATGTTCCCAGGTTCAGGTATAAAATAGCAAAAAGAACATCTAATCATCTATCAGTTTATACAACAGAAATGGTTGCAATATTATTGGCTCTTCAGTGGGTTGAAGAGATTAATATACCTGAAGTGGTCATATGTTCAGATTATTTTTCAGCATTATCAAGTTTAATGAGTGGTAAATCTCTGACTAGACAAGACATTTAATCAGACATTTTACAAAGTTTATTCAGAATGCAAACAAAAACAGTTATCTCTTTTGTATGGAAACCTGCACATATAGGAATAGAAGGAAATGAAGTGGTGGATCAAATAGCGAAAAAAAACATTAAAACATCCAGATATAGAGTTTAATGTTCAGATGAGTAAATTAGAGATAAAAGGTCTAATTAAAAAAGCGTTAAAAGATATGTGGCAAAGTAAATGGGATGGTGAGAATAAAGGACTACATTTATATAATATTCAAAAAATAGTTGGAAATGAGAGGAGAATTTTGGGGAATAGAGAGGAAGACACCATAATATCTCATCTTAGAATTAGACACACTGCACTTAATCAATCATTATATATAATAGGAAAACATGAGTCTGGACATTGTGTTAAATGTGATCTTCCTGAAACAGTTGAACATATTTTAATAAAATGTAAAGGAAATGATAATGAAAGATTACAACTTACAGAAGCACTTCATATAGGAATTAATCAGATCTCACTTCAGAAATAGTTAAATAAAGATGCAACTATAGATATGTTTCACATACTATTTAAGTATCTCAAAGATACAGAGTTAATGAACAGGATTTAAAGAATTATTATGTTTTTTTTTTCTTTCTTTCTTTAGCTTTTTAGTTTTCCTTTAACATCAATGCTCCACACTCCATCCTAGTAGGTGGTGGTATATGCACCTAAAGCTGGTTTGCCAACCGCCATAAAAACGTCAAAGAAGAAGAAGAAAAAGTTCCATTCCGTGATGGTTGAGCTAAATACAGATGGTGTCTGAAAGTTGCGTTTGGTGGTCAGTTTGTGTGTAAATGTATATTTCTGACTAACTTTTTGCTAGCGAGTTTTTAGTTCTAGCGAGAAAATCAGTATTTTAGTAATTAAATATTAGTTTAGTTATCACCAAAACTCGTTCTATTTTGTTGTACATAATTAAACCGTTATGCTGCCTCAGAAGCCTGTCCGGAATAAGTTTCATGAGGTGCCTTCGTGCAAAAACGCTGCCTGCAAAGTCATTGCCTGATAGGGCAGCGAGGCAGCAAAGAGCAGACTGATTGCTATAAAAGGAGGGAAGAAGCGCTTCCAATCATTGTGTAAAATGTAAAGGAAATGATAATGAAAGATTACAACTTACAGAAGCACTTCATATAGGAATTAATCAGATCTCACTTCAGAAATAGTTAAATAAAGATGCAACTATAGATATGTTTCACATACTATTTAAGTATCTCAAAGATACAGAGTTAATGAACAGGATTTAAAGAATTATTATGTTTTTTTTTTCTTTCTTTCTTTAGCTTTTTAGTTTTCCTTTAACATCAATGCTCCACACTCCATCCTAGTAGGTGGTGGTATATGCACCTAAAGCTGGTTTGCCAACCGCCATAAAAACGTCAAAGAAGAAGAAGAAAAAGTTCCATTCCGTGATGGTTGAGCTAAATAAAGATGGTGTCTGAAAGTTGCGTTTGGTGGTCAGTTTGTGTGTAAATGTATATTTCTGACTAACTTTTTGCTAGCGAGTTTTTAGTTCTAGCGAGAAAATCAGTATTTTAGTAATTAAATATTAGTTTAGTTATCACCAAAACTCGTTCTATTTTGTTGTACATCATTAAACCGTTATGCTGCCTCAGAAGCCTGTCCGGAATAAGTTTCATGAGGTGCCTTCACGTTTTAGGTAAAAATATGTACCTTTAAGTTACTAATAATTTGCATCTTTTTAGGGCTAAATAAGGGTACCGTGCCAGTAACATTTTTGTACCATTTTTGAGAGTGTGGGATAAAAGTATTTGAAAGGAAATAGCTTTAAAGGTGCCATAGAATGGAAAACTGTATTTACCTTGTCATAGTTGAATAATAATAGTTCTGTACATGGAAATGACATACCGTGATAAAAATTTAGATGAACTATCACTTTACATTTCCTGAAGTTTATTCAAATTTTTTAATTTTTGAATATAGATCATTTGAATTCTGTAAAAATAGTCTAACAAAAATTGGCTATGTACACATTGCACTGTCAGTCGTCGAACATAACGAGTCTTTGTTCACTGTAATTTTGCTTAGGTCAAAATAACAAATACCAAATGCACGAGACGGCAAAACGCTGCTATGGTTACCACTGTGTCAGTCATCCTAGTTACAGTGTGTATGTGGCCAGTGATAAATCGTGCACACTGAAAATCAAATGTTAATGCAACATTTCAGTCATACAGCCTTCATCAGACAATGTTTCTGCCGGCATAACATCCTTCTTTTCAGTTTAACCTTTTTCATGCATTAGCCTTAGGCCTGTTTAGATTTACAAAAATGCAAACATAAACACACATTCACACAGGTAATCACGCTGTGTCTCTGATGGTTCTTAATGAGGTGTCTGTCTATGTTTCTGTGAGCATATGTGTGCTGCTACTGAGCTAACTGACACTCTTGTGCTCACGGCTACATCTTCAACAATCTGTAATGACATTCCATAGAGCTCTGCTTCAACCACACACACACACACACACACACACACACACACACAGCTGCACAGCTGGCAAAAGGTGAATCTAGGGACTGGAAGAGGAGAATGTTTACTGGCAAACATTCAGGTCAGCGTTTCATGTGTACACACTGTTCTTAACAAGACACAACTTATGTCTAGCACTACAGATGTAATCAGTAATAATGTCTCAAAAATAAAACAAAGAAAACAACTGGCATTCTGTGGAGACATTTAATGCCCACTGCAAACAAGACAGGAAATGAATGTTTTTTAACATGGCGTGAATGTTTTTGGATTGGCAGAGGAGAGTGACCATAAATTAGAAGGACTTCAAATTATTAAATAGAAAAACAGATTTAAAAAAAAGACAACAGGAGTGATAAGAAAAGAGCACACACACATACAAATACACAGAGGCTGAGATGCGGAGCAGCTGTACAAAAACACTGTTTCTGTGTGTGTGTTTGTGTGTGTGTGTGTGTGTGTGTGTGTGTCTTTGGGTTCATTAAACTATACTTTGGGGACAAATAAATTTGACAATATCCCTTTGGGGCAGCTGTATTATTATTCATAAATGATTAAATTAATTTCATACAATTTTACAATTTTATAAACATTATTTCACCTTTTGTTGTTATTATTATTACTCTGTAGTGGTTAAAGAGATTCCCCCCCTCCAAATGTGTAAATAAAAAAATAAAAAAATAAAAAAAACCGATTCAGAGTTGGAAAAAGGATCACCCCCTCCTAAAAATGACTTGTAAACTCAGGTGTAGCTAATCTCCTTCTCAATGGCACACAAAGCCATTTGACTTTCAACTGTGATCAGCTGTGGTCATTTTGATCAGCTCAGCATGAAAAAAGCTTTCCTGGAGCATCTCAGTCCTTGGTAGTGCAACTGAAGCAAACAATATGGGAGGCAAGTAACTGTCAAAAGATCTCCAGGATAAAGTTGTGGAGTTGATGGATACAAAAAAAATGTATAGGCTTTATCAATGCCTAAGCACAGTGAAGTCTATTATTAAGAAGTGGAAGGTATTTAACACAGAGCCTCCCTGGATCAGGACGTCGCTCCAAACTAAATGAAAGAGTCAGGAGGAAACTAGTCAGAGAGGCGACAAAGAGGCCTACAGCAACTCTGAAGCAGCTGCACCAATTTATGGCAAAGAGTGGTCATTGTGTGCATGTGACAACAATATCACAAATTCTCACAAATGTGGCTTGTATGGGAGGATTGCAAGAAAAAAGCCCCTCCTCAAGAAAGGCCACATGCAGTCAGACTGAGCTTTGCCAAAACACACCTTGAAGATTCTGAGGCAGATGAGACTAAAATTGAATTATTTGGCCTCAACACTAAACGATATGTCTGGCGGAAATCCAATACAGCTCGCCATCCAAATAACAGCATTCCTCCAGTAAAGTATGGAGACGGTAATATCCTGTTCTGGGTGTTCTTAAAAAGTGAGTGGGTCTTGTCCCACCCACATACAATGGTTCTGACGCCCATGGTTGAAGGAGAAAAAGGTGAATGTCCTTGCATGGCCTAGTCAGAGCCCAGACTTTAACCCCATTGACCCCACTGAAAATAACTTGAAGACTGCAGTCCACAAACGCTCACCATCAAATTTAACTGAGCTTGAGCAGCTTGAGCAGTTAGAGTGGGCAAATATTGCAAAGTCTAGATGTGCAAAGGTAGTAGAGACAAATCCCAACAGACTAAAGGCTGTATAAAGCAAAAGGTGGTTCAACAAAATATGCAAGGGGCTGATCCTTTTTCCAACTCAGTGATACTGTTTTTTTGTTTTCTTACATGTTGGTGTTATATCTTTCACTTGGATGTTATAAGTTGCACTGAGTAAATACAGCTGGATAAAAAAAAAACTGTGCCCATCTTCATTTCAGGTGTTTTTATAATATTAAGGTACGCTTAAATATTGTATGTATTTCTCCACTGATGGCACTTCATCTGTTCATCACAATTTCATTGCATCTGTCTGCTGCTTTTGACATCCACAGTTTAAACACCAGCTGGACAGTTAAAGAAAGTGCTTGGGGCTCAACTAACATACCAACTAACATACATCGGCTTCTTAAAGGCAAAACAACCACAAGTATGACAGTAATTCAGAATGTAAATTCTTAACATTCAGTCCTGTAAACTGGTTTAACATACAGTATAGAAACCTGTGTATTTCCCCTTCAAAAAAGTTGAAATTGAAGTCCATTTATGATCATATCCACGGTCATTTTATATTTGAAGTTGAAATAATACAGTGAGCCTACTAATAAAAGTTATTATAATAAGTTAAATGAGTAACCACTATTTAACTGGGGGTCTTTTAGTTGTGTGACATGACAGCAGATATCAAACTTTACAGCCAGATGAATGAATACTCATTAACACATTCTGATAGTATTTCAGAGTTTAAAGCATGCAGTCACGACTGAGCTTTGCCAAAACGCACCTTGAAGATTCTGAGGCAGATGAGACTAAAATTGAATTATTTGGCCTCAACACCAAACTATATGTCTGGCGGAAATCCAATACAGCTCACCATCCAAATAACAGCATTCCTCCAGTAAAGTATGGAGACGGTAATATCCTGTTCTGGGTGTTTCTCTGCAGCAGGGACTGGAGCACTTGTCAGGATAGAAGGAAAAATGGATGGGGCAAAATACTGTCAAATTCCTGAGGAAAATCTGCTGCCCTCTGCTAGAAAGCTGTCAATGGGAAGAAAGTTTACCTTCCAACAAGACAATGACCCAAAGCACACAGCAAAACTGAGCACACAGTGGTTGGAGGAAAAAGGTGAATGTCCTTGCATGGCCTAGTCAGAGCCCAGACTTAAACCCCACTGAAAATCTGTGCAATAACTTGAAGACTGCAGTCCACAAACGCTCACCATCAAATTTAACTGAGCTTGAGCAGTTCTGCAAAGAAGAGTGGGCAAATATCGCAAAGTCTAGATGTGCAAAGTTAGTAGAGACAGATCCCACCAAACTAAAGGCTGTAATTAAAGCAAAAGGTGGTTCAACAAAATACTGACACAAGGGGGTGATGCTTTTTCCAACTCAGTGATTCTTTTTTTTATTTTAATTTTTTCTGACATGTTGGTGTTGTATCTTTCACTTGGATGTTATAAGTTGCACAGAGTAAATACAGCTGGATAAAACAAAAGCTGCAAAGCAACAAGATGTGTGTGATTTAAAGGGGGGTGATTCTTTTCTATACTCACTGTATATGTAAGGAATGAAAGGAAAATAATTCATACATAAAATAAATTAATAATAGTAATTGTTGTTGTTATTATTATTACTACTCTCGCTCTCTCTCTCTCTCTGTATATATATATATATATATGTGTGTCTGTGTGTGTGTGTGTGTGTGTGTGTGTAATATGAATCCGTGAATCATATTTTTTATGAACGTGTTACATATTATTATTAATGTTGTATATTATTAATTTATTTTTTTGTGTTATCACCATCATTATGAATATTATTGATAACAACAACAACAATATAAAAATAATAATAATATGTATGGATTGATCAGTAAAATATTAGTGTTAGTATATATATAGTCTTTTTTTATGCAAAAGTTTACTTGGAGTAGGGTTTGGGTGATTATTATGGGGTTTATATAAAGATAGACAATAGAAGTCTATGGTATGTCCTCATTTAAATAGCTAAGTAAACAAGTTTATTTTAGAAGCTGTTGTAGGGAGAACAGAAAAAAGTTCCTCTGTGTCCCTGTGGACTAGCACACTCAACTTGGCGACAAATAACAAACAAGCAATATGACGACAGAAACCGCCTTTTTCATTCCAGTCTGTCTCTCTGAACACTTTTATTAGTTTCTTCTTATCCTTATTTGCACTCTCATCTATAGGAAATTTGATTTGACCATCTTTCCCTGGCTGTGGTTGACAGACCTGCCAGAGGGAACTGTGGGACATGCAGCTCATAGGGTGGCTCCTGAGGCCAGCCCATAATAACTGATAGCTTTGATCAGCGCTTCAAACACTCATTGTCACTCTCGCACTTCCTCTCTCTCTTTCCCTCCCTATCGCTCTCTGTCTATGTCTGGATTTGTGTCCTCACTCGAGGGAAGGACAGGAGAGTGAGAGATGAATGCAAAGTTCGAGAGAGGAGATCAGGAAAGACAGAGAGTATGCCAATTTTAGACAGTGGCAGTTCACAACCCCATTCAAAGTACTGAGCACATTATGTGAATTTTCTGAATGTGTCCCACAATCTTATGAGCTCAACTTGGCCATCACAAATGAACTGGAAGCAATATAACTGATTTATTTTATTTTATTATTATTATTATTTTTTTTTACTTTTGATCACACTGCTGAACAAATTAGTCAGTATTACACAAAATTGAATTAATAATAGGTATTTTTTTCTGTAATTATAACTGGTCAATTTAAATGTAATTCATTGAGGTCATGTGACAACAATAGCATAATTCTGTGCTAATATTCTATACTGTAATACTGACGTCTTTCACTGCATACTGCAAATAGAAATGTATTATAGTTAACTAAAACTAAAACTATAAAAACAATTGCTACTTGAAATAAATGGGAGGATGTCGATAATGCTATTAGATAAGACTCGATGGAGGAAGCTTGGAGGAAACATTAAAAGATGCACGATGATGAAATATAAGTTAACTAAAAATAGAATACTAAAACTTGTTTTATTTCAGCTAGTTACCAAGGAAATATTTCTTGGTTTCATATAGTTAAAGCTGCAGTCCGTAACTTTTTTTGTGTTAAAAATTTACAAAAATGATATAATAAGCGAGTACACCATGAATCCATTTTCCAAACTGTGTTTTTGGCTTGTCCTGAATCACTACGGTACACCTATGATAAGTGTTTATATTTGGACTATTTTAGACTGGTTCGGGTAGGTACTGCTGCAGAGTAGCCCAGTACCTGCGTGATTCGTCATAGACATAAACAGAGAGAAGTAGCTCCGGCTACAATGTTCTTCCGCAAGACGCACGCAGTTCTGTTTATTAACCGCTAGAGCGCCAAAAGTTACACAGTAATGTACAGTATGTGGAAAATAATGTGTTTTTTTAACTTTAAACTGCATAAACACATTTCATTACACCAAATACACAAAATAATGTTCTTTTTAGCAACATCATATGACCATTTTTAACTTAATGTACTAAAATAACTAAAACTAAAATAAAAAAATTAATAAAAACTAAATATAGACATTAAAAAAAGACCACAATAAATTACTAAAACTGTAACAAAAATTTTAATTATAAAGGAAAATCTAAACATAAAAACTAATTCAAAATAATAATAAAAATAATAACAATATCTCGATACTACAATAGCACTGGTGATGACCTCATCACATTGCATTATTGATGTCCAATTATTATCTTGAAAATGGAACCATTTATTTTGCATTTGTACTTCTTTTTTTTTTTTCATTTAAAAACAATAGAGACATCAAAAATCTTTTCTGTATTACTTTTGGTTCATTCATTACACTGGAAATGGAAGTATCAAGTTGGGCACATTGCATTATGGGAAACAGCGGGTATACCAAGAACACTGACCTGAGCTGAGTTATGACACTATTGTCTTTTCAGCGCTGTTTTACAGCAGAATTTGGATTTGTCTCAAATTTTGATGAAGCTTGCATCATCAAGTCTGTTATTTTCCTGTTTATGGACCCTTTTCACAAGACTGTGATGACGCGTTTTAACGGTCATCAGCATTGTAAATCCTCCAAAGTTTTTTGTATTTTCATTTTTTTTTTATGTATGTACATTTATTTATATTCTATTACCTTTGCATCAAATTACAAAAGAAGCTAGTTAATGCTAATGCGAGGGTGTTTCTAATACAGCGTCTATGGGAGTGACGGTAAATTTGACATCGTTCTCTCTACTGACTTCCGTTATCAGTCTCTCTATTTTTTCCTTTTTTTGAAAGTCATGAAAACACTATCATGGTGACTTGACTTGACTGGACTCGACTGAGCCCTGGGTCAACGGTGGCTTAGAAAATTCATATAATGTGCACAGTATACAGAATACATACTTTATTCTGTGGAAATAGTATGGACGCTAATGTTAAAAATGCTATTCTGAACAAAGACAAAGAGAAAGAATTTACTGTGCTGGAATTAAACTGGCCTCTCCTTCCTGTTCAGGCACTCACCACTGTAGAAACATCAGTCTTTTATATCATCTGCCCTGCTGTATGACCCACTGTACTTAATTTGTACGTGCCACAGCATTTGCAAACACCATTAGCAGTGTTTCCTCTTGATTTGAACATCAGCTTTATCGTAATGAAGCGTTTTCATCCTGACCCCTCACTGTGCTTGTGTTCTGCAGGGTCCTCGTATTATGATAATGTACGGCCCCTGGCGTATCCAGACTGTGATGCTGTGCTCATCTGTTTTGATATCAGCAGACCGGAGACGCTGGACAGCATCCCTAAGAAGGTCAGAATTTCCTCTTATTTCCTTTTTTCTCTTCTCTTATCCTAAAAAAAGAAAAATGCAGTATATACTTGCAACAGTGCGTTTTGGAACGACATTATAAGCTGTAGTTGTAAACACGCACATACTTGCAGCATTAGTCTCTCGCTGTGAAACACAATGTAATTGTCGACTAAGAGAAGTTTTTGTTTGTGGGTGTTTAGCAGTGGGAGTATGACGGCATTGTGGATTTATACAAAAACACAAGCTTTACCTAAACACAGATGCCAACGATTATGTGGTGATGAGGGTGTGAGCCTAGCGCTGAAGGCTTTCAATGTGTTTTTCCATTTCAAGTCTTTTTTATTATATGTTTGGTGAGAAAAAGATCTTCAGATGATATAGGAAAAAGAGTGGGAAATATTACGAAACATTGCATATATTTATATCATAGATACCGTATGATACACTACCATTTAGAAGTCTGAGGTCTGCAAGTTTTTTTGTTTTGTTTTGTTTTTCAAAGAAATTAATGCTTTTATTCAGAAAGGACACATTAAACTGACAAAAAATGACAGTGACTTTTTTTTTATTTTTAAATTTTTTACAATTTTATAAAAGATTTCCATTCTAAATTATTGCTGTTCTTTTGAACTTTCTATTCACTAAAGAATCATGAAAGCATGTATCACAGCCAGTAACTAGTTACAGTAATAATATTACTTTTTGCTAGTAGTGTAACTAATTAGTAATAAGATTTCAGTAATAATATTACAGTTACTATCCATAAAACAGCTTGTTATTATATTATCGATATAAATTATATTACTATAATTAAAAATCGTATGAACTTATGTGATTTCTTTTGATAAAATACTTGATAAAAAAACTGAAATATAGCTACAAATAATAGCTACAATGAGCTTCAAGCTACACATGAAAATTAATACAACACTTTTACTTAAAAGCCACTATCAATCACCATTGAGTGTTTGGTAATAACTTCTGACTGCGATCCAATGTAGATTTTGGTCAAATGATGAGGCAGAAATATATTGTTAGAAACATTTTTGGGGGAATTTTATGGGGAAGATACACAATTACAACTTCTGTGGGGCGTGAAGGAAAAGTAATGTAACTAGTAGTGTAACTAATTACTGTTGCCAGAAAGTAATAAGTAAAGTAATAATATTACTTTTGAAAGGAGTAACGAGTAATAAATTACATTTTTGGAGTAACGAGCCCAACAGTGATTACAGCATATTAAATGTATCACACAAATATTAAGCAGCACAAAGGTTGCCAACATTGATAACAAGAAATGTGACACTGAAGACTGGAGTAAAGATGCTGAGAATTTAGCTTTGCATCACAGGAATGAATTACATTTTAAAATATATTAAAATAAAAAGTGTAACTAATTACTGTTGCCAGAAAGTAATAAGTAAAGCAATAATATTACTTTTGAAAGGAGTAACGAGTAATAAATGACATTTTTGGAGTAACGAGCCCAACAGTGATTACAGCAAATAAAATCTATCACACAAATATTAAGCAGCACAAAGGTTGCCAACATTGATAACAAGAAATGTGACACTGAAGACTGGAGTAAAGATGCTGAGAATTTAGCTTTGCATCACAGGAATGAATTACATTTTAAAATATATTAAAATAAAAAACAGTTATTTTGAATAGTTATAATATTTCACAATATTACTGTTCATATTGTATTTTTTATCACATAAATGTAGCCTTTGTGAGCATAAGAGACTTTTTTTCAAAAACATGAAAAAGTCCAAAACAGTCAAAAGTCAAAAACAGACCCCATATATATTTGAACAATATAACTTTTTTTAATGATAAAAGAGTGATTTAATTTGATGTAATTATCCCAACATTTCTCCAAAAGCCTTTCATTCTCTAAACCATCACTGCTCTTCTGCTAACCCTGTTACAGCAGACACACTGAATGTCTTTACACCAATGACTTCAGCATCTCACCTCTGAGGCCACAGAGGCAGGGCTAAAGGCTGTTGTGGAATGTTGAGAGGCAGGCGGTGACCTCTGATTGGCCAGTTAACAGTGGCATTTAAGGTTAAAGATCACAGCACTGTTTGATGGATGGTTGAACACATTCAGAACTTGATTGAATGGTGCCATAGCGGAGAAAGCTGAACCTTTGCAGGGGCTGGTGAACAACACATACACACAAATACACCATGCATGCTCACACACACACACACACACACACACACAAGCTGTCTGTATAACTGTCTTTGGATGGTTCTGCATTAGCCGGAATGTTCCTGAAATGGGTCTTGTTGGGGTCATTTTAAGCTACATTGGTGTAAAAGTATATTTAAAACCGTTGTTGTTTACCATGCTGTTGAGTTAATTGGTTAAAAACTGGTGTAAATATTGTGCGATTTGATTTGGATGTGCATGAGTGTGAGTGTTTGAAAGGAATCAGACAATTGCTGGTCAAATTGCTTCCCTAATTCTCTCTCAGATGTACGCACAACTACATTATGCACTCATTATGCGCACATAAACTACAAGGAGCTGAAGCAATGTACCACAGGCTCACTGTATCACAGCGTAAACAACTATTGCAAGTATTGGCCATAAAATGAAATGAAATATTTAAATGTTACTCCCAAAATGTAGCTACTGCAATCTATACATTGTTAATAGCTGGGTAAGGAAGGAAGAAAGTTACAGTTAAAACAGTAATATTGCAAAATATTATTATTATAATTTTAAATGATAGTTTTCTATTTGAATTGATATTGAAATGTAATTTATTCCTGTGATGGCAAAGCTGAATTTTCAGCATCATTACTCCAGTCTTCAGTGTCACATGATCCTTCAGAAATCAGTCTAATATGCTGATTTGCTGCTCAAGAAACATTTATCACGATCAATGTTGAAAACATTTGTGTTGCTTAATATTTTTGTGAGGGTTGTCTGATGGTTAGAAAGAATTTATTCGAAATAGAAACTTATTTGTAACAATGTAAATCAGTTTGGTCAGTTTCATGTGCCCTTGCTGAATAAAAGTGTTAATAAAAATAATAAATAAATGTGACCCCAAACTTTTGAACAGTAGTGTAGATCAGTAGGTAGGTAAGTACTGTAGATGGGTCGGTCAATAGATGGATATATGCTTTTATCTAAAGTGACTTACATATGACAGATTCTTTCTTTCCTTCTTTCAGTGGCAGGTGGAGGCTCAAGAGTATTGTCCTAGTGCAAAGTTGGTGCTGGTTGGCTGTAAGTTGGATATGAGAACTGATGTCAGCACCTTACGGGAACTGTCCAAACAGAGACTCATACCTGTCACTCATGAACAGGTGAGCGTACACTCACACTCACACACACACACACACACACACACACACACACACACAGAGGACTGGAACATGAAGAGAAAAGAGAGATTGTTTTAGAACATTAGTGTTTATTCAACTGCTGCTGCACAAACATAAGAACAAAGACACATGGTATTACACAAACATGCCTTTACATAGTCTGGAAGTCTGCTAGCAAGTTACAGTACAAATACACCTTGTAGACTGTCAATTCAAGATAAAAAAAAAAGATGTGTGTGAACTGTAAAATGTATTGAGGAGCATGTGTGCGAATAAAAAAAGTCCCCTTAAAAAGTAAAAAAAGCCCTGGATGCTTTCCTCAGTGAGTCAATATTTTTTCAAATATTTTTAGATGGAAGTATAGTATCACACACTGCAGTTCACTGATGTCGCAGCATGAAATGTCATGTCAACCGCTCCTATATTGTGTTTGAAACTATTTCTTCAGCACGCACAGACACTGAAACTGAAGTACAGAGAGAGCAGTAGAAAATGTTCCCTCTATTACGTCAATGCTCTGAGTGGGTCAACTCGCTGTAGCAACATTTCATTATAAAACACCTAGTTCTCTCTATAATTCTACTCTGTGCTGAGAAGAATATACGGCACTTTACAAGAAAATGGTGTGATTCTGTGTCCCACTACTTTTATTTTTAAAGGATTATAGAGGCACAAAGTATATGTTTTTGTTGTGAGGCCTATTAGATATGTTCATGTACTTTCACTGACTTTTTGTTGTAGAAAAAAATGACATTTTAGAAGAGCTTCTGATCTTATTTGTGCACCCTATTTGTGGAAAGTATATGAGGAAAAAAAAACATTAGCTGACATGAACAAAAAGTGCAAGAAGCGAGGGGATGAAAAAACAGTTGAGTGGCGTGTTTATTTTTGCTTTGACATTTGGTTCAGCTTTTGCTGTAATTCACATGAACACCAAAAAAAGGGTTTCCATTAAAGAGCGTGAGAGAGAAAGGAGTGACAAGCAAATTGAGAAAATGAGAATGTAAATTCACTTGGATATTTCTGACACAGTACAATTAAGCTGACTTGTTTCTTTCCGTCTATCAGGGGAGTTCACGAGCACGCGAGCTGGGCGCAGTTGCGTATGTGGAATGTTCGTCCCGGATGTGCGTGAACAGTGTCCGAGACGTCTTTCACATCACCACGCTGGTGTCCGTCAGACGTGAGGCCATCCCGAGCCTCAAGAGAAGCTCCTCGCGCCACGCTCTCAAGCGCATATCTAATCAGCCTCTACTGCCAGTCAGCTCACAAGCCACGCCCCTTGAACCCACCCCGACCCTCAGGGAGGACAGAGCCAAGAGCTGCACAATCATGTAGACTAATGCACACACAGTCACAGCGGTGTGTGTGATGAAGAGATGTGCACAAAAAAAAGACAGATTCTCTCTATTTATGGGAGAGTCTTATTGTCCCATATATGGCCCATGGGATTGTACAGCTGTGTGAATACATTATACAGAGGAGTTCTATTTATTAACTTCAAGTTTGCTTTTATTTTTATCATTGTGGTATTGCTTCGCAGGCCTAGTGTCACAAACTGTGTAAAGCAGATGCAAAAAGAATTAAAAAAAAGGGTTTGGAATTTTTTGTGTGGACAATTTCAGTATTTACCTTTACTAAAAAGACACTCTTTTTGTTTTGTTTTTTCAGTGTCATATTTTAATTTTGTCTCTTGGGACACACTTCTCTAGAGATCGCAGATCTGTAGCAAGCTCATTTGTGTGGAACTAAATCCCTGGAATTCTGGAGTTCTGAGAATCTTTCCCCAGCATTAGCCATGATTAGCGTTAGCAGAACAAAGACATCTGTGACTTCTGCTGTTCGCTCCTTTACATGTGTGACAGCACCATCAGTCATGCTTCATGACATTACAAAGACTTCATTCACACTATAGTGAAACACCAACGCAAATGCTGTCAAAAGATAGACGTGGTATATTTTTGTGAGCCAGAATTTCTGTAGTTAATGTGCGAAGTTTGGGTTTTCTAGGTTACATACAAGTTAGGAATAGTTCACTCAAAAATGAAAATCCTTCATTGTTTAATCACCCTCGTGTCATTTCAAACCTGTAAGACTTTTACTGTACAGATTTAAAAACACCAGGATATTTTTCAGAATATTTACTTCTGTGATCCACAGAAGTAAGTAAAGCCATACAGGTTTGGAAAGACATGAGGGTGAGTAAATGATGATATATTTTTGACAAATTTCATTGTTGGGTGAACTACCCATTTGAACTCTGTTGATTGCAACAGAAAATAATTTCAATATGTCATTCAGTTTGTAAAAACACTTGTTTGTCAACAATGCACTTACAATGAAACTTCACTGGGGCAAACCACTGCAATGTATAAACACAATATACTCAGTTTCAAAATACTAGTGTGATAAAGTCACTTCTCTGTGCAACATTGTGGTCCAATGTTGACTGATAACACACACACACACACACACTACAAATCAAAAGTCTGGAGTATTTAAAAAAAAAAAGTCAGTAAAGATATTATAATGATGCAAAAGATTTCTATTTCAAATAAATGCTTTTCTTTTACCCTTTTTTCAAAGAATCCTGAATAAAAGTGTCACATTTTTGACAAAAAGATTAAGCACAACTGGTTTTTTTTAGCACCGATGTAATAATATTTCATAATATCACTGTTTTTACTGTATTTTTAATCAAAAAAATAACAAAATCTATATAGTACAGAATTAATGACTTGACAAAAAGTTATTTATACTTTATCAAAAATATTAACTGACATTGCTTTTAAACTCTCATAATAGCTTGCCCCAAAGGATTTCCGTTGTGTGATTTTGCAGAATTTATCAAAAGTAAACACTTGTTCCCACTGGGCTTTAAAAGTGTGCAGGAACAGTTATAAATTTGTTTCAATGTATTTTACTCTAATTTATATTGTAGAGGCCATATTGTGCTTTATATGTCTATTCCAATTTGGAATAAAACCATAATCCAACCTCAAAGAGAAGCAACTCAAGAAATCCGGCTTTGTGCTGCATTACAATGTTCTGGATACAACAAACAGTGGTTATTTCTGTATGCAAATTCTCTTGGAGCCAATTAGATGCACGAAAAAACCACTAGGGCTTCATATCAGAAATATGCAGTCATTGCCAAGGCAACTGTGTACAGCCCTTTGTGACATCACAACACAGTCTAGCATGAGGGGAATGCTGTTGCCGTGGTTTCTGGAGGCTCTATGAAGAAGTCCATCTATTTGAACAAACAGAGAAATACATTCAAACACCTTTGCATATACATACACGCACACAAACCTAGGTCATGCATCCAACCCCGAATGATGGATATGAAAGAATTAGTCATGGTTGATTAATTTGACATGTTCCGTATTATTGGACATTGCACACAATCATGTTCCCTTACCGTCTCATGCCTCAGACACACACACACGCGCACACACACACAGAAACATGTGGCATGATGAGCTTCTGACAGCAGCAGGTAGCTGAGGCTGCCAGCAACAGTCATGACCAGCCGAGCCCTACAGCTCAGGCTGAGTGTAAGAGGATTAGTCTGTGTGTGTGTGTGTGTGTGTGTGTGTGTGTGTGTCTGACAGTTAGTCATCATGTGCTCTCTGAATATTCAAAGACACATTCTTCCCTTCAAAGTCCTAACACTGTTTTGACTCTGGAATGCGAAATTACCCATTTGCTGAGCAAAACAGACATGATGATCTAAAAAGAAGCTTGTAAATGCACACAGTCCTAAATTGATTCATAAGCCAAAGAAGATGATCAAGTGTGTCTCTAGAGTGTGTTTATGAGTGTATCCATCAGGTTTTGGCTATATTACAGGGACCAAATGTCCCCAAGAGGATAGTAAAACCTTAAATCAGGAACCAGTCGGGCAAACAATGGTCCCTGTAAGAAAAATCACTTCATTCATAAACATATTAAATAATTGTAAATGAACATATAAAAATGCTGATTGATTTGCTTCAGGGTTAAGAAATGGAAAATATCATTAGATTAGTATACAACAGTAGAAGTCAATGGAAAGACCCCACTAATATGTGAGTGTGTATGGCTGGCAGATCTTGTTGAATGGCAAAATGCCCTTTTGTCTGCGGGTAACCAAATGAACAGACAACAGGAGTGAATTAGCATTCGCATTAGTATTCCAGACTTAAATTCACTATTTCAACTGAGAGTTCACAGGTGTAGCGAAAGGCAAAACAAACACAGAGCTAAATATGAAATCCTCTGTGACAAGGTGACGTTTCTGTTCATTCACTATGCTTTGATTGTTTAACGTTTGTTTTGCCACCACATGATTTGAAACAAAAAGTAATCTGCAAGTTGTTTGACTGACAATAATACATGAATAAAATTGTAATTGACAAAAAGCACCCAGATTAAAATGATCGACTGTTAAATTCATAATAATTTCAAAAAAGAATGCTGTTCGATATCAGCATGATGGGCTTATTTTCAGACCAACACACAAAAGTTCAACAAACAATATTGAGTAACTTACATTTTTGACACAATATTGTCAGTTAGTTTGGATATATTTGTGCTCCACCAACAAATATAGTTCTAAACGAATCAAGCCATGGGTCTCCAAGAAATGCAGTAGCAGCGTTCATGAATGAATCAATGTGATTGAATTAATCTGTTGCATGAATGATTCAATGACTCGCTTGCATACAAAGGTCACTTGTTTGGTTCCTGAACGGTTTTTGAACGAATCAAATGACTGGAGTGAATAAATTACTCACTCTATCAACATCACTTGTCGCCACCTATGGATCTAACATGTAACTGATATAAAAAATAAAATAACTGATTGTGTTCATATTCATTTGTTCATGTTAACTTCAAATAACAATGTGCATTCAACTTAGCTAGCAAACAGTCAGCTTATTAGCAGTCTAGTTCATTTCAATGGTGACAAAGATGTAGATTTTTGATTCACTACTTAAAATTGCAGTCACATTTACCACTGTTCAGTGAATTTTTGTTGATGAAATCCAGTCATTTCAATAGGAATCCAAACAATCATGAATTTTGTGTTGAACAACAGAAAACTGCTTGTTTTGAAAGTGACTTCTGTTCAAGCTGTGATTCATCCATCACTACACTATTGAAAATAGACAATTTTTGTGCTGAAATTTTTCTAAAATGTAACCACACCTTAAGTAAGTTAGCTGAACATTGAAGTTTAAGGTACTGTGTACTGAGGGAAAAAAAACATCAACCAGCCTACAGTGGTTTACTAGTCTTAAAGGGGTCATATGATGCGATTTCAAGTTTTCCTTTCTCTTTGGAGTGTTACAAGCCGATTGTGCATAGATAAGATTAACATAATTATTTTTTTGCTCCGGAGGGTTACTTGAAAACAAAGATGCTATAAGATATTACCTTATCAATTCGAGCCTGAGTCTTGAGGATGATACAGATTTAGTCGCTCAACCGGAAACTCCATCGCAAGCTCGACTTGAGTCGTAAGTTTAAACTTTATATGTGGTACTTTACTGATGTGACAGCAGTTTTATTGCATTCATTATTAGTATTTACTTATTTGAGGTGCACGTGTGGGGGAACTGTGTTAGAATGCCCAGTGAGGCTGAAAACACAGCGTCTTCTCGACCTGATGTAAACACACTAACTAGCGGAAGTGTTTGTGGGCAGGTCAGAGTGTTCGTATTTTGCAGGCAGGCGGGGATTATGCAAATGTGTTACCTTGTGACGTATATAGGTAACAGGCAGAAGATTCGAAAATATGATGACTCGTTAAGGCGGTTCAGAATCGACTCTTTCATTTGAGAGACAATATCTTTATTTATCATGCACTTTTTGATTAAACAGAACTTTGCAGGCTGTTTACATTGAAGGATAGCTACACTACAAACTGCAAAAAAATATATTTTTCGAAAACCCATATGACCTGCTCTTTAAGGTAAGTCACTTCACTTGGCAGTCATCTTTGCAACATCCATATTCAGATAAGTTCTAAGCAAAGGGCTTGCTGGAACTGTCTACTTGAATAGGGAAAGAACAAAATCTCCACGCTAACTAACTAACTAACCAATATTGTTTTAATTTGTAATTCATATATAATAGCAATAAAATCTGACAACAGTAGCCTATAATAAGTTTTTCTTCCTTACCCCAAATGACTGAAAAAAAAATTAAATAAAAATCAAGTTTGGGAATCCACAAAAAAAAAACAGACTACTACAAATACTTTTGGTACTCTCATGAATGTGTTTTGAAGACTGACACAGAAGAGAAGAAATTGTTGAATAAAGTCATTATTTTTAGTTTTATAGTTTTCTTTGTGCACAAAAAGTTTCTCGTAGCTTCATAAAATTACGATTGAACCAATGATATCGCATGGACTATTGTAAAGATGCCCTTACCTTTCTGGGCCTTGAAAGTGGAAGTTGCATTGCTGTCTATGTAGGGTCAGAAAGCTCTTGGATTTCATCAAAAATATCTTGATTTGTGTTCTTAATATGAGGTCTTTCAGGTTTGGAACGACATGAGGGTGAGTAATTAATGACAGAATTTTCATTTTTGGGTGAAAAATTTTGGTCATTGGAAGGCTTCCATTCATTTTTCTATGAGTGGTCTGTCTTTTCCTCCTCATATTGTCTCTGCTAATTGTACAGGATCGGAGGCAACACACACACACACACACACACACTATAGTAAAAAAATGACTTTGCACATTGTTGACTGTATAATTATTGGGGGCTGATGCTAATGTTAGTACTAATTAACATGTTGCATTTAATTGCTGCTATCGTTTGCTTTTGCTGACATGAATAGTTCATCCAGAAGTGAAAATTCTATCATCATTTACTAATTTTTGTTCCAAAACAGTTGTTTTGTGGAACACAAGAGAAGAATGTTGAGGCTGCTCTTTTCTGAACAATGAGAATGAAAGGTAAAGGTGAAAGTGAACCAATCAAGCTCCAAAAATGACCAAAAAAGTAATCTAATTTTGCAACAAAAACTAAACTTAAATTTTTGGGTTACATGATAACATAAGCATTCCTGTAGCTCTTCTCGTATAGCATAGTGCCAACAGTGCGACGGTAAGTCGTTTTGGGCAAAATCATTTATGCCTGAGACTGAGACAGGTTGAATGTATTTGGGCAGAACGGCCCGCCCGTCATGGCTTTTAGCCAATCAGATTCCCTCTGCAAGGTGATTGACGCAGCAGGAGTGCAGTCGCGGCCCCATATCGGCTGACACCGGCTGCTTTACAATATGTCATCCTGTTCCTCTGAGAGCACAAGAAAAACAACACTCATTCACACATCAGACCTTCCTCTCAATTTATGTTCGCTCTACGCTGTTTTCTCACCTCCCGTTTTTTTTCTCTCTGCATAAGCACGCACACATTTGCCTGTAAATCTCATAGTGGCAAAACACCAGGGAAATTAAAGCAAATCAGTCAGCCTTCACACTTTGAACACAGCCTAAATCATCACCCATATCACTGTCTTTCTAAACACACACGCACATTCTCCTTCAAACCTGCACACGCATTCAGATTTACCCTGCGCAAGCCTCTAATTCAATCACTCTGCCTCATTTCTGTTTGCCTTCCATTACACCCTTGAGACAAACAGAAGGAGACACATACAGTGTGCAGTATTGTGCGTCAGGGCTTTAGGGCAGAGTTGACAACCACAACTGCAGTCAGTGGGCAGCAGCTGCTATAATACAAATGTACTTTTATCTGCTTTAGGACTTAGAAAAAATTGATATCACTCTAAAAAGCTGAACAGCTCTTTTTCTTTCCTTTTTTCCCTCAGTCTTTGCTGATACACAGGAGAAAATGTGCTCAGTGAAATGCAGTGGTCTGGTAAGGCAGCTTATGTTGACAGAGCATCTAATCTAACTTTACTCTTTACTCATACACTTTCACTTATTAAAGTTTCCACCTATACAAAGCAACAAAAGGTAATATATATATATATATGTCAGGTGTTCTCCAAACTCATCAGACATTATTGGAGAAAACTCAGAGCTGTTATCTTGGGAAAAGGACGTTGCAATAATTGTGGCCAATGTGAACTAGAGAAAAACACAAAAGGTGAGCAATAGCAATTTCTAACCGCTTTCAATTGTTTTACTTCAATGATAGGTTAGAATTTTGTGAATTTTTTAAATCCTCCTTGGCTCATATTTACGAAGGGTTCCAATATTAGTGGAGGGCACTGTATATAGACACACACACACAATTTTAAACAATTTTATATCATATCATGTTATATTTTTTATAATATATAAATATAAGCACCAGCATGGGTAAACTGCAAAACAGAGCAAAAAAGAAGAAAATAGGCTGCCGAAACAGCATTGGTTGACTTGAGCTAATATTGTTATGTCTATCCAAGCCTGTTTGGTGTCACTAATAGTGCAGAATTTTATATGTCAACTTTAAAGACTTAAGGTAAAAATAAATACTAACAAAAAAGGGTGAACAATAGTTATATTAAGCCAGTTTGTTGAGAGAAAGAGACGAGAGCTGATCAAGTGCCCTCTCTCTATCCCTCTCAACACAAGTCTCTATTTACACTCATAACCCCTCAGCTGGGCTGTTGTTCGCCACTTCACTTGATCAATTCTATTCACTCCTGTTCAACAGTTCTCTCTCCTCATCCTCTCTCTCCCTCTCGTTCACCATTCATAGTCCAGGTCTCTGTGGATGTGTGATGGCGCATATGTATGTAATCATATCTATATAGACTACTAATGAGCTTATTGGAGCACAGACAACACACAGCGTACTCTGGCACACACACACACACACACGCCTCAGGGGCCGCCACAGGGAAGGGTGAAATTAACATAATCTATCCTATTCATGCTCACATTCTCCTCTTTGTTTGCAGTAAATGAACTCTAACCCTTGGCACCATGACTGTAAAACACCCACATACACACAGTCCTGCTTCACAAAGAACAATCAGATATGAAACACTAAACTGACAGAAGAGCAACAATGACGTGATACAGTGATATATCAGCAAGACCAACTGAGCCATTGATATTTGGCTAATTTGAGTGTATCAGTTAATAACCTTGTCTGCTTCACAGATTCACCAGTTGGTTAAGGTTTGGCTGGTTAGCGTAGCTCTTGCTGCTAGATGCCATAGGCTAATTGCTACACATTTTGGCAGCTCATTCAAAGGTGCAGGTTTAGGAACGACCTATAAAATAAGAGCCCTCTTTCTGCCAGCAGTACTGTGTCCTCCACTGATGTTACCAGTGCACTCTGGGTACTGTATGATTCTCTGGTTAAAAAACTTCTGCCAAATGAAAGAGAATAAAGGAAGCTCAGCACTTTTTTCTGGGGACCTACACAGTGCTGAAACAGGCACTTCTGTTTGATTGGTTCCGAGATTTGGGAATATAGCACAGACACACACACACACACACACACACATATACAGAGGAAGACAAATCTGAAATGAACTGTCACTCAGACGAGATGATGTATCTTACTGTCACACACAAAACATTTTTACTCAGTTTACTCATGTTCATAATATAATATATACAAATATACATATATATATATGTATACACAGTTTTATGCACAAGTTTGGGCACCCCTCTGAGGCTGCATAATAATTTGCTCTGTCTTTTTAAGAAAAGATTGTAGTGATATGCCAGTCATTTTTTAGAGAAAGCTGGATAATGTGATGTTTTTCAGACAAAAATTCTTAGTGTAGCAGTTTTGAGGAGTATGAAATAAAATCAAATGTAAAAAATAGAGAGTGCAAAAGTTTGGCCACCCTTTTCAATTGTGGTGATTCGAATACCTGTAGTCACTTAATGCTGATTGATTGGGACTCAAAATTTATTTGAATGGCTCAACGAACATTAGACTGAAAACACAGGTGCAACCAATCATGAAAAAGGGTATTCAAGGTAGCTAATTGCTAGTTGTGCTTCTCTTTGATTCTCTACTGGAAAGTAGCAACATCAAAAAGAACCTCAAAAGAACTCCCTAAAGACTTAAAAACTAGGATAATTCATCAATATCAATTAGGAGAAGGATACAAAAAGTTATCACAAAGG
>NW_015647041.1:292580-300133 GCF_001515625.1 Sinocyclocheilus rhinocerous
ATCGCGATATAAATGACAACTTGTAGCCGATGCACACTTTTTAAACCGATGCATCGTATCGTTAACTTTTTATGCTGATGCACCGAGCAAATCTGTGAATCTTTCCATCCCTAATATACAGTTTTATGCACAAGTTTGGGCACCCCTCTGAGGCTGCATAATAATTTGCTCTGTCTTTTTAAGAAAAGATTGTAGTGATATGCCAGTCATTTTTTAGAGAAAGCTGGATAATGTGATGTTTTTCAGACAAAAATTCTTAGTGTAGCAGTTTTGAGGTGTATGAAATAAAATCAAATGTAAAAAATAGAGAGTGCAAAAGTTTGGCCACCCTTTCAATTGTGGTGATTCGAATACTTGTAGTCACTTAATGCTGATTGATTGCAGCTCAAAATTGATTTGAATGGCTCAATGAACGTTAGACTGAAAACACAGGTGCAACCAATCATGAAAAAGGGTATTCAAGGTAGCTAATTGCTAGTTGTGCTTCTCTTTGATTCTCTACTGGAAAGTAGCAACATCAAAAAGAACCTCAAAAGAACTCCCTAAAGACTTAAAAACTAGGATAATTCATCAATTAGGAGAAGGATACAAAAAGTTATCACAAAGGCTTAAAGGGGTCATATGATGCTATTTTAAAGATCATTATTTTGTGTATTTGGTGTAACAGAGTATGTTGACATGCTTTAATGTTCAAAAAACACATTATTTTTCAAATACTGTACATTATTGTAGGTCCTCTATGCCCCGCCTCCCTCAAACACATTGTTTTCAACAAAGCCCCCTCCTTTGACAAGCGCAGTCTGCTCTGATTGGCCAGCTGACCCAGTGCATTGAACACAGCATTCCAGAAGAAGAACCTGCTCCCTACTGTAAAATTTGGTGGAGGATCCATCGTGCTATGGGGCTGTGTGGCAAGCACAGGTACTGGAAACCTTGTCAAAGTTGAGGGTCGCATGGATTCCACCCAGTATCAGCAGATTCTTAAGAACAATGTTCAAGAATCAGTCAAGGGATTGAAGTTACATCGGGGTTGGTTATTTCAGCAGGACAATGATCCAAAGCATTGTTCCAAATCTACCAAGTAATTCATGCACAGACACAGATACAGTGTTCTAGAATGGCCATCGCAGTCCCCAGACTTGAACATCATCGAAAATCTATGGAGTGATTTGAAGCAGGCTGTCCATGCTCGGAATCCATCAAACCTGACTGAACTGGAGACATTTTGCAAGGAAGAATGGTCCAAAATACCTGCAGCCAGAATTCAGGGACTTATCAGTGGCTATAAGAAGCGTCTACCGGCTGTTATTTCGGCAAAAGGAGGCTCTACTAAATATTGATGTAATTATTCCATTGAGGTGCCCAAATTTTTGCACCTGTCTGTTTTTGTTATGACTCACATTGCATTGTTTCTGTTCAATCAATAAATGTTATTTCAGAACTGAAATGTTACTGTTTCCATAAGGTGTAAATTATATCCAAAGGAAGTTACTGCTTCGAGAGCCCAGCAGATTATAAACTGAAATTATGATAATTATCAGGGGTGCCCAAACTTCTGCATAAACTGTATATCCAAACCACTTTCCCTGTAGGTTAGCAGGGATGTCACATTAATTGATCAAATATGGTAAAAACAGTGATATTGTGAAATTTTATTAACATTTAAAACAACTATTTTCTATAGTCCCCCCACTACAGTCAGAAATTCTACAGTCAGTTTTAATTAATTCAATGCGTCCTTTCTGAATAAAAGTGTTCAAAAACTCGGATACATTTTCATCCCGTCCTTCATTATTGATGAGAATATTTAAAAGCAAACTCTGCCCCCTAGCGACACATACTGTTTAGTGCAATTGCTCCATATTCCATATTCCACAAGTATTCATGTAAAGTTTCAAAGTATCATTCTATTTTCTGAATCACTGAAATGCATAACTCTGGATACTGTCAAGACAAACATATTTTTTCTAGCAGTCACATAGCAAACATATTCTTTATTAATTTGTTTAAGCAAATTCATAAAACAAAATATTCAAAACAAACAAAAAAATTACAATTTTTCATTGTCTTCAGGGGGACTGAAGATGATTCATTTCTTTCCATCATTCAGTCAAAAAAAAAAAAAGTGTTTCTCGTTCTCTATTTGTCGAGGGTTAATTCAATCTGAACCGCTCATACAAAGTCTTTCACAAATTCTAAGAATGATTGTTTCATAATTGCATGACCATGTGCAATGTTGTGGCGGCCGTGTGTGACATCACAGCCTATGTATTTGGTGAAATCACATAATCGGATGCTCTGTATGATCTTTATGGTCATAGTCAAACATGTCATTTCAAAGTTGAGAAACAACTGTCTGATGTTGCACTGCATTTTCAGGCCATATGTTACATTACGCTTTACTTCTGCTCAGATTAACTGCATGGTCATTTCATGTAATGATATTAAAGGCCATCTCATACAAATCTATTGTCATAGATACAACTGAAATACTAGGCAAAATTATGTTTCAACAGTGAGCAAGAAAGTTTAAAGGGGTCATATGATGCTTTTTTAAAGATCATTATTTTGTGTATTTGGTGTAACAGAATATGTTGACATATTTTAATGTTCAAAAAACACATTATTTTTCAAATACTGTATATACTGTATAGTCCTCTATGCCCCGCCTCTCTCAAACGCTTCGTTTTCTACAAAGCCCCCTCCTTGATATATGGAAGCACTGGTTATGGATTATTAGTGGTGTTTGCTAAAACAAGAATTACTATTACTATTCCTCATACTTAGGGATCTGAACAAACTCCTAAGCCTAAATATTACACTTAAAAACTATTAGACTATCATAGGAACTTGGAGGTGAGCTATTTTGAGTAAGCAACTGCATAGAAATGCACTAAAAAAAACCTCTGCGACCACATAGCAACATCCTAGCAACCACTGTCAAACCCTGTCATCATTGAGTTTTGCACTGGCAAGCACTACTTACTTTCTTAAAGAATAGTTCACCCAAAAATTAAGAATGCTGAAAATTTACTCACCCTCAGGCCATACAAGATGACGACGAGTTTGTTTCTTCACTGGAACAAATTTGGAGATATTTAGCATCACATCACTTGCTCACCAATGGGTCCTCTGCAGTGAATGGGTGCCGTCAGAATGAGAGTTCAAACAGCTGATAAAAACATCACAATAATCCACAAGTAATCCCCACCACTCCAGTCCATAAAGTAATCTCCTATGAAGCGAAAATCTGTGTTTGTAAGAAACAAATTGATCATTAAGACACTTTTAACCTCAAATGTTGCTTCCGACTTAAATGAGTCCTCTAAGGTCTTGATGTTTCTTACAAAAACACAACTTTTCACTTCACATGATCTTAGATGATGAACTGGAGTTGTGTGCATTACTTGTGGATTATTGTGATGTTTTTATCAGTTGTTTGGACTCTCATTCTGACGGCACCCATTCACTGCAGAGGATCCACTGGTGATGTAATGCTAAATTTCTCAAAATCTGTTCCAATGTTCATCTACATCTTGGCTGGCCTGAGGATGAGATAAATTTCAAACAAATTTTCATTTTTGAGTGAACTATTCCTTTAAGGCAATATACAAAATGTATATTGTTCTTTAAAACCTTGAGAAATAAATGTATAAAGAATGTAACGGCAACAATCTATACAACTAGACCCATTTGTAATAACATTTTGACTTGAATTCTTTGGCCAACCTATCCACAACACTAAAGAGCTCTTTGAGCAAATATCCAGCAGACCAATAACGTGATTCCGCTTTCGGTCGCCAGCGCTTCCCGTAACTCCTGCTCACCTAACGTCCCATTCTGTTGCAAATCCCGCCTCTTACCGGCTCCTTCTCCTCCCTTAACCCTTTTGGAAAAAACCCATTCAACCTTCACTGTTCTCTCTCTCTCTCTGCCTTGCTCTCATCGCTCCTGTGTCAGTGTTGCCAGACGTACGATAATTATCGTATTCGTACGATAATTTTGACCTCTGTACGATCAATAATGAAAACAATCCCATAATGTACAAAAATTTCATAATTTTATGACAATTCAAATGATGGTAGTTGTAGTCATAGGGCTTCTATATTCATACACGAAATCGGCTCATTACAGACACTCTAAATGCGCTCGCGCACACCTCAGAGTGTGTGAAGAATGCAGGTCGGTGCCCTGCTTTAAAGCCAACGAGTATGGCAAAAACCCCCTCAACATCTGGCAACACACAGGCTTCCGATGACAGCGGCTCAGATGTGGAGTTAACAGCTAAAGTCTGTCTACACTGGACGCGACAAAGTACATCAGTTTACTGTCGGGTAAAAACCGTGTCGTGTCGCATCCAGTGCAAACAGTTTATATTCATAGGTTTCATGTGACGTCACACAGTGGTGCGGCCGCCATTTGTAGGACCGAATTGCAATTCCGTCGATCTGCTGTGCTGTGCTCTGGGCTGTGATGACAGCAAATCACAATGGATTATTTACCAAGAGATGTGGATGTATGGGGATTCTTTTGATTAAATATTTCTCGTAAGCATAGATGAGTTTTTATATTTTAGCAAGTTCATAATGAAACTTGCAAAAGGTTAAATTTGCGTGTGAGACTGATGATTTGCCAGAAAACTTTCGTTATGCTCCACCTAAAGCTAATAAGTCAACGAGATGTAAATAAGGATCTAATCTTAAAGTATCTATTTTTTAAAAAATACCATTGTTTTCCGTTGTTGGTGAAGTGTTATTTTGGTTTCCGATTACCAAGGAGAGGCTACGCAAAGTCCTAAAGATGGCGGCCGCAACAAAAAAGTCACGTGACTGAAACCCATGAATAGTATTTTGTCACACTGCTGGCGTCCAATGTAAACACGGTACACCTAGTTATCTATTGTGGTATTTTGCAGGTCGTGTCAAAAAGTGTTGGTTTAGATAAATAGCTGTATTCTGTACGTTTGACTCGTGTACGATAATTTTCTTCCAAATACGATAATTTTGAGCTTCTGGTACGATACTTGGACATTTCCAATCTGGCAACACTGCTTTGTCCTGATTGGTTCCAGATCTGCTCCACTCGCTGACTCGACATTCCACAGCTGGCCACAGCACCGTTTCACCTCGAGGCCTTGCCAAGAGCCGAAGGAAAAAAGGAAGGCGAGAAAATATGGAAAAGTTAAGAGCTGAAAAGAATGAGAGAAAGTACAGATAAAAGAACAACGTTTAAGTTTCATTCCCTGAACTGTTTGGATTCAGATTTTACATGAGCTCATCATACCGGCTGAGATCAAGCAAACGGTTACAGTGAGGTCAGACTTCCTGTTGGGCAGCTCTGTGTTCACCATTTGATTAGAGAGAGAGAGATGGCGGTGCTTGTGACAGGCTCATTCTCATGCACTTTCATCTGTCTATTTCTGTCCGCAGTCTTTTTTTTTTGGTTCTGCACCACTGAACTTCAAACATAGAATCGTTTCATTTGATGTGTAATTATTATGATTATCATTTTTAGATTAATCCATGAGGGACCCGCATTCTGACCCAGAGAACATCAAATTCAGCTGCACAAATTTTAAAAATCATCAAAACAGTCACAACAAATAACTTCAAAAGTCACAGTCTGAAGAAAAAAAATACTGTTGTGGAGTTACCTTGTAGTTTGTGTGATTGTGTGTTCTCATAGTCTGGAAGTTTAAAGGGGTCATATGATGCGATTTCAAGTTTTCCTTTCTCTTTGGAGTGTTACAAGCTCTTGGTGCATAAAGAAGATCTGTAAAGTTGCAAAGACTAAAGTCTCAAATCCAAAGAGATATTCTTTATAAAAGTTAAGAGTCAGCCACAGCATCATATGACCCCTTTAATGGAAGTTCAAGTCAATGTGATATTTGGGGGGACTTTGATCCCTTTTGGCACTAAAGAATAACTATGACATGAAAAAAATATGCATATAAACTGAATTTCCAAACCGGACTAACAAAAAACAATCTTCCACACTAGCCAATCCAAACAGCTCATCTGAGATGGTGGAATTTGATTGGTTGACAGGCTTAAATGGATGTAAACGAGTTTTGCCTCTGTTGATTTTGGTTGATATTATATGCTGCGCTCTACACAGCTCTCTCAATGTCTCTGGAAAAAATAAACACAACAACAAAACCGCAGCTCTTTTTTTTCTTTAAACATAAATTCTCTGTCAGTTGCTGCCATAGCAGATTTGTTTTCCTAGGTGTTTTGAATCAGTTTGAACATATCCAGCATTATTCGCCCTGTTCGTTTAACTCCATGCCTGAAACGAGAATGTTTTTTTCAGCTTCTTCGGAGGGGGCGGAGTTAGTGCGGCTGTACCGAGCACTCTCGTAGGCGCCCGTGGAGCCGAAGCTCCGCCTACGATACAGATAAATCCCTCCCACCACCAGAGCAATCAGAATGAGTGCTGCAACCAGGACCTGAATTAATACATGGAGATGGTCGACCACAGCTGGAAGAAAGAGAGAATAAAAATATTCAAACAAAACATTCAAAACATCTTCATGGGTGTTCATTTAATACACGTTTTTCAACTTTGTCAACATATTTTAGGTAAATATGAGGTTAAAAAATTATTAGAACTTACAATGAACGACAGGCTCTGCTGTGGTTCCTATTTTTTAAAAAAAGAAAGAGGAAAATGTGAATTATTATATTGTATATTATAATTAAAATAGGATTACTGTCATACATTCTCAGCTATTTTTTTCCCTGAGGTCAACTTAGACAAGGTTTTTTGGACATTTCTCATCATGACCATGGCCATTTTTCACCTGCTTATTCACCCTTAGAACAATACTGTGCTTTTATTGCTGTGCCTTTGAGAATTCTATGCAAACCAGTCATTTTAATATTATTTATGTGCTATTATAGTACTCATTCATTTTGAATTAGCTTTTTAAATTTCATTTGTTTAGGTTCTAATTTTAAATTAGAACCTAATTGTAAAATAATCCATGTGACAGTGGTTCATCCGCAATTATACAAAGCTACGAGAATACTTTTTGTGCGCAAAAAAAAAAAAAAACCCACTTTATTCAACAATTCGTCTCCTCCGCATCCCCCTGTAGTCCCATTTTGGAGAGTATCAGCTGAACGTAAACAGCGTATGCTGTTCTGTGTCAGTTGCGTCACACGGATACGCTGTTCTTGTAGCTTCGTATAATTGCGGTTGAACCACTGATGTCACATGGATTATTTTACAGATCTCCTTGCTACGTTTCTGGACTTGGGAACATTTCAGTTGCGTTGCGGTCTAAGCAGGGTCAGACAGCTCTCAGATTCTATCAAAAATATCTTAATTTGTGTTCCGAAGATGAACGAATGGGAATATACTTCAGAGATATTTTACTCATAATAATTTCTAGGTGTGCCAATAATTATGGCAAACATGCATTTAAGAAAAACTATTATTTTCCCCGCAATTTCAATTGTTTTACTTCAATGAAAGGTTAGAATTTTGTGAATTTTTTTAATGAAAGATCAAAAAGATAAACGATGCAGATTGATTTTTAAAGCGACCTT
>NW_015647041.1:300309-313924 GCF_001515625.1 Sinocyclocheilus rhinocerous
CAATTTCAATTGTTTTACTTCAATGAAAGGTTAGAATTTTGTGAATTTTTTTAATGAAAGATCAAAAAGATAAACTATGCAGATTTATTTTCACAGCCGCCTTTGCTCATATTTTCCAAGGGTGCCAATTTTAGTGGAGGGCACTGTATGTGACGTTCCATACCTCGTGGTTGTTTACAGATGACTCCATGTGTGCGGTTTTTGCAGGACCCAGGACCCCTCCAGAGGCCTGTGTTGCTCTGTACCCAGAAGCAGCTGTTGGCAGACAGCATGCTCAGATTAGCGTCCTGCTGCTCCCAGTTACTGTAGTCCACTACTTGAATGTCTGACCACTCCAGACTGCCTTCTGTGGAATCAAACACATACACACAGGTCTGGATAAAGGAGATCCAAATTGCAGGTCAATAAAGGAAACAAGTGTTATTCATTAAACTTCTTGCCTTTGGAGTTAAAGATCATTCCAAGCCAAGCGCCGTGGGCCTGTTGTTGAAAACTTTGCATGTGCTCCCATACAAAACTGTTCTCGTTTTCATCTAATATTGACAACAGCTTAGCTCCCACTAAGAAAGGAAAAAACAAGATTACTTGAGTTTATTGTGTGTGATATGTTCCTGTGCCGATTTTGTTGGTTTTTCCTGTATGTGGACATTACCTTTGTTACACATGCGTATGGCCTCATGTTTAAATTGCAGCTCGTGGAGGATGAACGAGTAGCAGTGATTTCTGAAAGGAACCCAGGACCAATTACCAACAGGCTCTGGGCAAAAACCCGGATACATCCACCTGTGGTCTATTGTTCTCTCTGACACAGGAACAGAACAACCAAAAGGCTATTAGAACACACCTGCAAAATTTGTGCAAAAATAACACCACAGACAGATCCAAACACACAAGTTACATCTAAAATAGAATACCAGAACTGTATGCGCCATTGCTGTTATTGTTAACTAAAACTAAAACTAATAAAAATCAATTTTGGTAATTGAAGTATAGTTGAAATAAAATAAATGTGAACATTTGATTAAATACTTGAACTTAAAAAAAAAACTTTTAGAAATGTTATAATAATGTTATAATAGTATATAAATAATTCTAAAATAAATCTGGTATACACTGAATATTGCCTGTTATTATATAAAATAGCATAGAAACTCTGCGTCCCAATTAAATAATGAGTCAACCTTGGATGCATACTGCACATTTCAGTCAGTGTTGTAGGCTACTTCATTTGGAAATTCAATGCAAACACAAAATGTACATACTGCATACCACACAAACAGTACTAGTAGTATGGTAGTATTCAGAAGCATATTCTAACATTTTCCTACCCTTGTTAATTTCACAGATGGCGTTTAATTTTGTATTACAAGCAGCCACAGTCCACTGGCCCTCAACGGTCATGTGACCACATCCATACATTTGATTAGGCTCTCCATCCCGCCAGTCACTGAATGTGAGCTCCTCTTCACCCAACCATGTGTAGCTCCGAGCCTGGAAATACAAGAAGCTTTTGCTGAAGCTCTGACATGTCAGAGGAAGAGACATACAACACGCACACAATGTCTCACCCCGTCATTGTGTAGTCCGATCCAGGAGGGTTTGCGGAACGTGCTGAGGAGGAGGATGAGGTAGGCGTGCTGCCGAGGATCCCGTACCGCTGCCAGTGTTCCATTAATGGAGTCACACAAATACAGTGCTCCACGCCAGTTCAGAGGCTTCTGCAAAATCCGGTACTGCACGCCATCAAATTCTAATGGGCCATCTAATGATGGGGGAAGAGAGTCCACACCAGGGGGCAAGGCAGGGTCTGGAAACACATGCACACAGGGTATTTTAGTGGTTCAGGGTATATAATACAATGCATATTTGTGTGAGCATGTGAATTTGAGATATTCCTGTACCTTTATCTTTCATGCAGATGAAGCCGTGTTTCTCTGCATCACACCTGCGAGACGCCCACATGCCCATCATTCGGGGAGGATTACCATGGAGAAGCACTATGCAGTTACCCTAATGGGACACACACACACACACACACTCAGATTGATTGGTGGATGTCTGAATTTATACATGATAGATAATGTAGACAGACAGACAGACAGATCCAGTACCGGGCTTTTCATTTGTCTGTTGTCCACTGGTTCTCCAGGGGCCCAGTTAGTGTAGCTAAGCAAGCCAGGTTCAAACCACCTGAACTGAGCCTGTGATTCTGAAGTGAGCCCCATCCACACATGGAAACTGCTGTTGGGCAGCAGAGTCACAAGGAATGCTAATAAGAGAGAGAAAGAAATAGATCAAATGCAGAGCTTAGTCAGTTTCCACTGACACAAGTTAATGCAACACAAATTGAGGGCCGTAAGCGCCACACACATTGGAGCACGTCAGTCCCAATATTCATAAAAGTTGTCTATGATTCTTATACTTTCACATTTTTTGTACTTTTCTTTTTTTGGGTGAACTATCAATTTAATGTAGCCTAGCTTCCCTTCTGTGGTGTGTGTGTGTGTGTCTGAGTTTGATTTACCCTGAACCCTGTGGTTTGACACTGTCACTAGTGTGGCTCTATGTGTCAGACACGTCTTGGATGCAGATTCCCAAGTGCTACGACTCGACAGCTCTTCTCCAAACACCTTATAACACTGTTAGAACGAGGAAAAAGAACAGAATTCAGAGATTACTGACGTAAGAAAATGTGCAACGTGAATATTTCTGTAAGAAAGTCATTTTAAAAATGATAATTTTTGCTAGAGCTGTATTTTCTTACATTCCAAATGAAAAAAAAAAAGTAATCAAAATGTAATATCTTGCTTCATCACAAGAATAATTTTCCCTTTTGGCTGCCGTTGCCAAGCAATCTGATTTTTACACCCCCTCCTCTCCAAAAAATCTGTCAAATATAGATAACTTTTCTTGATCTAATCAATTCCTGACAAAATCAAGTCCCGCCTAACATATTTCTCAATGAATATCCCATTTCACATAGAAATATGTCACATTACAAAAGTAAAATAAAATGTGAGACTGTTTCACAATGAGTTTTAGGTAGACTTTGAAAGACAAATGATTGCAATTACTTTTAAGTCAATGTAATCTTAAATTTCTTTAAAATATATATAAAATGTATAAAGTTTATATACAGTATAGAAAAACAGATGATCCAAAATGATTGCAATTACTTTTAAGTCAATGTAATCTTACATTTCTTTAAAAAATATATAAAATGTATAAAGTTTATATACAGTATAGAAAAAACAGATGATCCAAAAAGGTTTTATTATCCAAATAATCAGCAAAACTAAATTTGAATCCAAACTGAGCTAACTGCAAAAGACTGTAGAAAAGAAAAACTTTGTTTCATCCTTGCAAGTGTAATAATGTATAAAAGCAGATAGGCTGTGGGAGTGAATTTTCACCTTGTGTAGAAAAGGACTCCAGCCCTGGGGGCAGCCGGCAGGTATGAGAGGAGGAGCAGGTGTGGGAGGGATAGTACCCGTCACATTCACCCTCTTACACACATATGGCAGATCGATGTGACACCTCTGGTCTGACCAGTCACCTGAGAGAACATTAAAGTAATTACTAAACTCACTGCTGTTCAATCACATATCATTCCCCAAAATAACTTCAACAATTCTGAACATTAAATCTGTGCACTCTTTTTAAGTTTATTTAAATTGTGCAGTCAAAACTGGTCCATGTCAAATTCAAGGTGGAGATGACATATTTTCAGATTTTATATTTTTACTTTTACTTTTTACTTTTAGTCATTTAGCAGACGCTTTTATCCAAAGCGACAGTATATGTGGGTGTAAAAGTAAACAAACCTTTTGAGGCGGAGATTTGGACACATTTGGGCTCTTTGCTAATTGGTCGAGGCTGTCCTAGTCCCCAGGACACATAATTGAGCACAGAATGATCAGACCACCTTAATCTCCCGTCGTTCTTAAAACTGTGTAAACCAATCCACCGTAGGTCATTTTCTTTGCGGGACATCTGGACACAGTTAACATGCAATTCTTGGTTAGCATTGTAAATACATTTTATATAGCATTAAGATTAAGCGCATATAGCCTTAAATAAACCCATCCCAAAATGAAATTGACAGTTTACTTTTTCATTTCCAACTCCATATTACTTTCTATGTTCTGAGACACACAAAATGATACTTTTATGATACTTATAAACTCTCAGAGAAAAAGGTACAAAATCTGTCACTGGTATTGTACCCTTTGAAAATGTACTAATTTGTATCCTTTAGTTATTGATATGTACCTTTAAGGTACTAATATGTGTCATTTAGGGGTAAATAAGGTACAGAAGTGTGCCTTTTAACAAGGTACCGCCACAGCTTTTGTACCTTACACCTTTTGTACCTTACCTTTGTGGGTGAACTGATGGTTTAACTGTTGTTAATTTAATGTCATAAGCAGACCTCTTAGAGGAGAGTGTTTGGTTGTGTCTGCTATGTGTGCTTACCTTGCGTAAAGTGCTAACCAAAAACTGATTCTCCTTAGGAGAGTGCATGGAGACCAGGGAGGCTTCGAACCAGGAGCAGATCCTCTGAGCCTGGTCCCACGTGGAGCGATGTTCAAACATTTTATACTGGGCCTCCTCAAAATCAACCCACTCTAAACCAGTGTCTACACACACAAATGTACAATAATGTCACATTACTGAGATTCAAAATCATATTCAGCTCACAAACAAACTTGTGACGCTTTTTCTTTTGATAATATTACAGTCTTATATTCTCAAAGGCAAGAAAGAGTGCACTGCGACAGACCTTCATGGCTCTCAGGTTCCTCTTCTACCTTCCCTTTCGGTATTTTGCAGATCCAGTCTAGCTCAGACTCGCAGTGTGATACCAGCCAGTTGGTGTCAGCCATGTTAGCTGCTCCACACTCAGCAGACCCATAATTCCCCCTGCCAAAGTTCTGATACGTCACCTGAAAGAGAAAAAAAAATAGACTTTTACATGTTAGAATTGCTAACAAAAAGCTGTTATGTAGGTACAATGTTAAAGAAATGGAAGCACAAAACAAAACCATGCTACTTTGATATTTGCGCTAGTAGTGAAAGATCTTTTTTTATGGCAGTGGTTCTCAACCAGGGGGCCAGGGACCACTAGGGGGCATCAGCATACTTACAAAGTGCCCTCAATATTACTTAAAATTATTTAAAATGAGACAAAACAAGAATTAAAGGTGACATATCATGAAAATCTGACTTTTCCAGGTTTTAAGTGCTATAATCAGGTCCCCGGTGCATCTACCAACCAAGGAAAGATTAACCCAGTAACTTTGTTTTGGTTAGCCTTTTTCTGCAAGCGTCTGAAAAATGGCGCAGCTCTATTCTGGAAAAGGGGCGGGGAGCAGCAGCTTTTTTGCATTTAAAGAGCCAGGCCCGAAAAACAGCGTGTTTCTACTTCCACTCAAAATAGGCATTTTCAAAATGATATAATAAATTATCTGTGGAGTATTTTGAGCTGAAACTTCACAGACACATTCTGGGGACAACAGAGACTTATATTACATATTGTAAAAACGGGCATAATATGTGTCCTTTAAAACCTTAAAAACTATATCATGATCTTCCTTATCTTGATTTACCCATTCAAATGCTGCTTTTATCTTTGAAGAATTGGGATTCTCATGGTCTTGGAAAACCTGGATATGTGAGAAAGCCTGATTTTAATAGTTCTAGACCTGGAAAAGTCATAAAAATTCTCGATAGGCATTTTTATAATGAATATAAATGTTACCAGTTATGCAAAGCTCTAAAATATTTTATTTTTAATATATTGAATATTTTTAATAAATAGATTACATTTATTATGAACATTTAAGTTTTGGAATCCTGAAATGTAATTATTTTAATTATAATTATTATATTATATTGCTTTTTAATTTAGATACTGTAACTATAACTATAATAACTATAGTAGGACTACCAATTGATTAAAATACATTTTGGGCCTTCAAATATTAATATGGGGGCCTTGGAGTCAAAAAGGTTGACAACACCTGCTCTATGGATATCTAGTACAGTGTTTTCCAACTTTTATTTATTTATTTATTTGTCTTATATGACAAATAATCGAAAAAGAAATGTGTTCCTCTTAAATCATACTGAATATCATTAATCATCATGAACTATTATTAAAATAGCCATCAATGTTATATATATATATATATACACACATACACACTGGTGTAGTACAATGAAATACAATAAAAATTAACAGTATTTTAAGAAACTCACAGCTGATCCATCACCCCATGTCCAACTGTCACTATTCCTGCGGGAAATTCCGATCCACAGCCAGTGCTGCTCATGATCCTCTGCCTCCCTGCCCAAACAGAGCTGTTAGACACTGCTATACCTTTAACAGGCCCACAAGAGGCATCCGGTTCAAAGTCTTAACTTATCTTAAACATAAACATAACCTCAAAATATTCTGTCTAGGGGTATCTGAGAGTAAAAACTGATGAATAAAGGAAATTTTAATAATTCTCACACAAATCATGCCCTCATTCATTACAAACGCACACAGTGTTGCTTTAGGGCTGGATTTTAGAAACGTACCCGAAAGCCTCATGGAGGATCTGGAAGACATAGGTCTCTTCCTCTGGCGTACTGAAGCTGGCAAGCTGAGCTCCATGTTTCTGGCAGAACTTGTGAGCTTGAATCCAAGTCAATCTCTTCTCCAGTGCACCTGCATGAAAGACCTACAAAAGCACAGCGATGAGCTGACCACACACCCCAATACAGGCAAACACACAGACACCACACCAGGACTGGCCAAAATTCAAAATGTAAGAATTTGTTCACTTCTTGAATTGAATGGACACACTCACAGGATGTTGAACTCGATTTGAAATGGAATGACAGGAAGAAGAATATACTGAATTGTAACTCAAAAACTTTTATGATTGTTAATTTTGTGATGAATTTGCAATCATTAATTATTACTTTTTATTCCCTGATATGTAAAGCCAATTAAAATTATTTTCTTAACTGATTTTATTAGTCAAAAAAATGAAAAATAAATTAATAATTAATACAGCCATCAAAGCAAAAAAATATTTTAATGCATCATTTGCCTTTTTGAGCATCAGTGAATGTTTGCAGCTTTTGTAATAGTTGTGCATGAGTCCCTCAATTGTCCTCAGAGTGAAAAGATGGATCTCAAAATCATACAGCCACAGCTGGAAATCAAATATGCAGAAGATGCTGGAAAACCAAAGAATGTGCAAGAGCTGGAGGATTCTTTTCTGAAGAACAGTTTCTGAAGTGGGAAGTGAAGTGGGAAACTGCTCAGGACAAACAAGGGACTCATGAACAACTATAACAAAACATGAAAACAGTCATGAATCATCCAGGTAACAGCACAGAGTATTAAGAATCAAGGGTATGTAAACTTTTGAACAGGGTCTTTTTTAATTTTTATAAAAATCAGTGATTATTTTGTTTTGTGGACTATATGTAAACATCTGTTATGTGAAGTAGCTTATTCATGACAGTACTAAATAAAAAATAAAATGCATTTTTTTATGAGCCTTTTTATTTTGTTAAAATTATTAACATTTTCATAGATTCTGCAAGGGGTAAACTTTTGAGCAGAACTGTATGTTAAACTAGAGCAATCCGGGAAAATAAATGTTTTCTTTTACCAGTTTTAGAAAATTAATGTTATTGCCAGACTTTGTTCCGTGTTTTGTGTGTGTCTTGCTCCCCATGTACCTTCCTATGCCCATATTTGGTTAGTTTCCTGTTCCTGTCCTGATTATGTTGATTTGATTCCAGGTGTTCCGCGTTTTATTTCCATTGATCCCAGTTGTGTCTCGTCCTCTCCTCATCCTGTCATGTGTTTAAATAGTGTTCCCTGTCTTTAGTTCAGCGTCCGGTATTGTACATGTCTACCCGTGTTACGTGTGTTTTCCTTGTTCCCTGAATGGCATTAAAGCTTGTTGGTTTGAGTGCCTCAGAATATGGCAATCCCTCCTCTGTTCTTACAGTCTGCACTTGTGTTGCATGCTTCCTCACTTTACATCCTCCATAACCCGCACTATGTTCTTCTCCACAATTACAACACTTTGGGTTAACTCCTTGTCCGCATTTGCCATATTCATGCTCACCGCCACACCTTGCACATCGTTGTTTACCTCTGCAAACAGCTGCCACATGACCAAATTTTTGGCATTTAAAACATCTTAACGGAGGAGGAACATAAAGTCTGACCGGGAAGCTAATGAATCCTAAGAATACTTTGTCCGGTAATTTATCCTCATCAAAGTGAATCATTACTGAAAGGCTATCAACCTTTTCATTATTTCTGCTGTATTTCAGTCTTTTAACCTCAATCACTGCCGCCCCAGTTAGACTTTTCTTGATCTTTTCTACGGTCACTTCAGTTGGGATACCAGTTATTACTCCTTTGACCCATTTCTTTTCTTCCGGTATCGAGCAGATCACTTTTTTGTGCACAAATCGACTAATATAGGATTAGTCTTCCATCTCTCAACTTCTTGACACTTTCTTTCGATCCTATCATTTCCTTAATTACTTTAGACAGCTTCAGTGGATTTATTATCTTAAAAGACTCATCCATAAACTTCATCATTACCTTGAACTCCTCTTTCTTTCCTCTTATCGGATGATTTCCATTTTCACTGTCAGTTTCAGATGTATTACTCCAGATTTTCTTTCTTTTCCCCTAAATTGGGCAATGCACGCCCTCGCACGATAACTGTACAGTTCCTCTCGCGGTCTCACCGTGATCGTGTTTGGGCTGACGCAAAAAAATCTGAAGTGCTCAAACAGAAAAGAATTAGTGGCAGGCGTGTGAAGATGGATAACCAGCGTCAGCAGGCAAATGCCAGACAATCTCAGGTAATTAGCCATAAATATTTTGTTAGTGGGTGAAAGGTGATATGTTTGTTTTGTGAATTATGCCAGTTATGAGGATTTCGGTTTAGGTGCAAAGAATTAATTGATTGCTTTAATTTATGTTGATAATTTTACTTAATATTTTTATGTATATTCACAGGCAGTGTCAAGGCTGCTTTTAGAGAGACTCTTGTCACGACTACAGGAGGCCATGCAGCGCTTGCCTCTAGACCTGGATTATTTATATTTTATTTGCACAAATGATTTAAGTTTGATCACTTCACATACAAGTCGTCAACATGTACCTCAAGAGGTAATGCACTTTCTTTCAAACCTGTGTTCTGTTCTTTCTAATCGCCTGGACACAAGACGTACCTCTTCAGTGATTTTGAATGAAATTGCTGGACCAACGGGACGTCCCAAAACCATTGTATCTGAGCAGCACCTCAGACGATTGATTGAAATTGGTCTGACTGTACCTTGCATTTCAAAACTGCTTGGCATGTCAACACGAACCATAGAACACAGAATGCAAGAGTTTGGTATAACAGTGAGAGGAACATACAGTCAATTGACTGACGAAGAGTTAGACAATCTTGTGGTTGCAATCAAAACAACATCACCACACTCAGGCTACAGAATGATGAGAGGGAACTTGAAAGCTCTTGGTCATCGAGTCCAGTGGAGCAGAGTCTGCGACTCTATGAATAGAGTTGATTCAGCCGGAGTCCTTGCTAGAATGTCACAACTTGGACATGTTGTGAGAAGATCATATTCAGTTCAGGCCCCTCTGTCCCTCATGCATGTGGACACCAACCACAAGCTGATCAGGTAGGTTAAATAATTTTTGTATTAGTCACTTGTTGTACAGCAAGATATCTTATGTTATTAAAGGTGCCTGTGTGCATAAGATGTTTTCCCTTTTGTATTCAGATATGGCTTAGTAATATTTGGGGGCATAGATGGCTACTCAAGAAAGGTTAGTGGTGGATCTTTATTTGTGTGACTCCTGTGTGTGTGATACAATCATGGAATAATTGTGTAACATGCCAATAACTTCACTAAATTATTTTATCAGGTCATGTATCTGGGGGCTGCAACCAACAACAAAGCAGAGACTGCTCTAAGTTTCTTCCTCGAGGCAGTAGAAAAGCATGGAGTTCCTTCACGGTATGTATGTACATTTGAGTACATCCTACCTATCTATCTATACAGACTGACTGACTGACTGCATGGTCTTAAAACCCTCACCAAGCATTTAAAACAGCTTCAAACTTCAATATATTACATTTAATTAACTTTCTGGCCAGGCTTTCTTAAGCCAACATCATAGGATGTTTTGTCAAACCTTACTGTGTAGTGTTAATGTTAAATGTACTGTCTTAATGTGTAGGGTAAGAGCAGACCAAGGTGTAGAAAATGTGGACATTGCAAGGTGGATGTTCACTGTTCAGGGCTGTGGCAGGGGAAGTTTCATTTCGGGGAAGAGCGTTCATAATCAAAGGTAATTTCTTGTTACTTTAGTGCAAGTAATACATTTGTTCAAGTTTTTGAATTATAAATGACTAAGAAATAAGGTTGTTTTGTCTCTTACATTTAGGGTCGAACGGCTGTGGAAAGATGTGTGGATGTCTGTTTCAAACTTGTATTATGATGTTCTACATAATTTGGAAGAGAGTGGCTCTCTTGATCCATCAAACACCATTCATCTCTTCTGTGCACATTATGTTTTTCTTCCACGTCTCCAAAGAGACCTAGATATTTTCACTGATGCATGGAATGACCATTCCATCCGTACGGAGCAAAATCTTTCCCCCAATCATCTGTGGGAAATAGGAGTTGCACAGAATCCAGTCAATGTTTCATGTGACATGGAGGTATGATTGTAATGAATAAAAAAAAGCACAATACAATATGTTTTGTCTATACTGTTCAATTATTATTATTTTCATTTTGTTTTTTAATCCAGGACCTCAACATTTTGGTGCAAGATGGCACTTACCCACTGGAGGAGCAGAACACTGGAGTAGTGGTCCCTCAGGTGGAGTGTCTGCTCTCAGAGTATGAAATGGCTCGACTCAGGACAACCATTAATCCAGTCTCACAGTCCAGAGACTTTGGCCAAGATATTTACTTATCAGTGTTACATTTTGTGCAGCTGCTTCCTGAATAAGTCTTTAAAGTTTATGGTGTCATTTAACTATTGTGAAGTTGATCAGTGTTTACCACACGGAGATTAAACAAAGAATTTAATTATTTTTGTTAGCTTTAATTTATATATATATAACACTAATGTGGTAAATGCGTGACTAAACGCCTTTGGCATGAAAATAAAACAAAAGCAATGACTTAAGTTTTGTTTTTATTGTTGTAATTAACATGGTCAAATACCTACTGTGGCAAAACCTCTACCCCAAGGTTCTCTTGGAAAACGTAACTTATAAATGAACTGCAACATCAGTACCTTAAAACAGATATAAAATCAGTTAAGGAGAGCTTACAACAGAGCGGCTTGATTTGAACAATTTGAACTGCAAATGCAAGTTACATATCTTAAATCAGATATAAACTACAGAAACAGCACTCTAACAGAGGTTCACTTTTAAAACATTTCAGAATAGAAAATGCAACTTAAGTATCTTAATGTAGATATAAAAGTACTGCTGACCTCCAACAGGTTGAGTATTTTATGAATCTCTCTGCTCATCACTTAATAAGAAAGCTGTTAAAACTACTGTATTGATGGAAAAAATATTGACTTTGATGTAAACCTCCTGTGTATTCTTTGAAGTTGACATTTTATGTGTAATTTTCCATTTACGTTATTTTTTATTTTAATTTATGATTTATTTATAAAAAGGAAAGAAAAGATGTTTAATTTTTTATTTTGTTCTTTATTTCATTTTTATTATTCTTTATATATTTGTTCTGTATTCTGGTTGTGTATGTAATTTATTGCTATGACTGTATCCCCTGTGAATGTTATATCTTCAATAAAAAATTTTTTTTTTTTTTAAATAAATAAAAAACAACCACCAGAGCCACCCCTCAGAAGACTCTGCTCAGCTGAAACTAATCTTCTTCATCTGAGGTTTAATGGTGTTCGTCAAACAAACGCATGTGTTTAGCGCCGCACGCTGGACTGGAGCGTGAAGCGGTGAGATGAAATAACGGCGAGAGGAGGGAAATAATACGGGGAAATAGAGTGGGGGGGTGGGACTACAAAATATAACTGCAGTACATTGAAGTACAACTGCAGTACAAAGTAGTAAAACTGCAGGACAATGAAGTACAACTGTAGATTCGCAGTATAATGATGTACAGATACAATATAACTGCAGTTCAGTAATACGAAATGCATGTGAAGATTTCAGATGCAAAAACTTCTGAGTTTTTGCAGAAGTTGAAAAGAATAGGCCTATTGTGTGAACAAAATATTTGCCTTATGTCTGTCTAATTCAATTTATTTTATTTTTATGAGCATTAAAAAAAAAAAAAAGCTTTTGTTATGATTAGGTTCAGTAATTTCACTTTAATGGGAATGAGGTTCTTTTCATTGCCGGGTCATTCTACAGAAATGTCCACTTTTGGTATGGCAAGATGTCTTGAAATGTATTTTTTTTTTTTACATTTAAACTTAGACCACATTATTATATTATCCTTTGAATTTATGAATACACATAAATGACAGCTTACTGATTTTTTTTATTTTTTGTGCATTTATTTAAAGACCACATGTACCATTTTTTTGTCACTGGTGTTTAAAGGTTTTTATGAAATATTATTTCTCATTTTTTTAGCACATGTAGTCAGAGTTACAGAAAAATGACGATAATGCAACAAATAAGGAGATTATGTTTTATTTATTTTAATCAGGTTTGTTAAAATTGTGATTGAATGATGTTAGTTCATTTTACGCAACCATGTGTTTGCTATAACAATGAAAATATTTGTAAAAACTGTTATAAACAAGTTAAAGGTTTTTATGAAATATTATTTCTCATTTTTTTAGCACATGTAGTCAGAGTTACAGAAAAATGACGATAATGCAACAAATAAGGAGATTATGTTTTATTTATTTTAATCAGGTTTGTTAAAATTTTGAATGATGTTAGTTCATTTTACGCAACCATGTGTTTGCTATAACAATGAAAATATTTGTAAAAACTGTTATAAACAAGTAATGATGCAATCCTTTACATCTTAACTCTTGAGTGAAGCAGAATTCAATGGATGTAAAATTATTATCATGTCACATGTGTCGCGTTTTATTTAATCTGACAGAAAAAAAGTAACACCAGTGACAATATGAAAAACCAGTGACATACATAAGACCAAAGATCCTTATTCTTTAACTACAATTAAGTAGATAAGACTAAATTGTTACATTTGGCAATCAGTGAAAGCAGTTAGTAAAAGAGCATCAACGTAAACTGATCTTTACAGGTGTTACCCATTAGAACGGTAACACCAGTGACAATTTTCATGAAAAATGCATTTTACAAAATGTCTGCTGCAAGGTATCAAACCACATGTGATAAATGAGAACATTTCTGATAACTGAAAAGAGAAAGTGGACTTCACATGGGCCTTTTTTCATAGATCTATCTTCAGGAGGAGGAAGGAAGTCAAGTGATGTCATCAGTGTGACATTTATTTTAAAATAAAAGATTTTTGTTAAACGGTAACACCAGTGACACAACTACAGGGGACCACTACTTTCATT
>NW_015647042.1:0-285 GCF_001515625.1 Sinocyclocheilus rhinocerous
TATTAGTTGTTCTTTTTGCTTTTGTGCAGCACATAAACAACAATTTATATGTTTTAGAAATTTTATTTTTAGATAATTTCTATTTTGCGAGAGTCCCGCGAATCATTTTATTCTCCCCCATCCCGCACACACACGAGTCTCTTCCCGCCCGCACCAGCACTCGCCCATCAAGAGTTGTCCCGCGTCGCACCCTGTTGCGTTGGGTCCCGCGGGAGTGCAGGTCTCTACTTGGGGCAAAAATGCCACTAAATTGGACAAAAATGCCCCTGCACAAACAAATTAAAT
>NW_015647042.1:805-1345 GCF_001515625.1 Sinocyclocheilus rhinocerous
CCCCCGGTAAAAATCGCGTTCTGGGGGCTAAAATACACGTTATTGGTGTCGCTTCAACCCGCGGACATGAAAAACAACCCGCAGCAACAGTGATAAAGTAGCCCAATTCCACGGGAAATCCACAGACTTGGCAACACTGTGACGGATACAACGGACACGAGCGCTGTCACGGCGCGACCACAACAGCTTGGAGTTGTCTAATTTGGCACGGTCTCCCTGCTGCACTAATAGTAGTAAGCCATTCTATGAAGGTAGAATGACGTAATTAAGATTTGCATACACAGGGTAAGAGTTGTGGAAGTGTACATAAGACTGTAAGCGTAAATTAAATTTGCATACGCAACAGAAGCTTTGTAAAGGTGTAAATCACATTTCAAGCGTAAGAAAAAATTATTTGCAGCATTTTACTGTTACTCGTAAGTGTAATTCATGTATTGTGAAATTGCAGCTTCATGCTAACGCAAAATAAATATGATCTGCATGCTTCTGACTTCCATTTTTCCACGCTTACACTTTTGGCACGTTTTTTTCGCCAAAAGA
>NW_015647042.1:1358-1930 GCF_001515625.1 Sinocyclocheilus rhinocerous
ACTTTTGGCACGTTGTTTTCGCTAAAATACGGTCAAAAGTACTGCAAGCCTGTGAACAGTGATTTGCAAGCGAAAACAACAGTTTAAAGAACTGCAAAACGGATTGACTGCATAGAACCAATCTGAATGTGTAAAAAACAAACTGTTGCAAATGTCTAAATGACTTGTGTATGTGGGGCAAAAAGTTCCCGAAATAAACCGATATGTACAGCTCCGTCTTTCTTTTCTCTGCGCTTACAATTTTGGCACGATTCTCTCTCTCACTGAGTTCTGCGAGCGTGAGGGGGAGGGCGGGTCCACATTCTTCTTGTAGCCAATCAAATGAGCCTCTCGCTGACTCTCAATTTACTCTTATCTGATTGGTTCAATAAACACATCACACGCCTAGACATTAATCTTCATTTAGTTCAGGATCGTTCTTGCTGTCGGGATGGTACTTTTAACGTACACATACAGTAAAAAAAATTAATAAAAAAATAATGAGTTCTTTTGTCGCCCCATTAGATCAAATAATAACGTAGAAATTTGATTGCGTGATTTGTGTCATCGTGACATAACACATACTTACAGTG
>NW_015647043.1:0-1268 GCF_001515625.1 Sinocyclocheilus rhinocerous
TGTTAATATTTCACATTACAAGAACGTTTTATAAAAATATTCCATATCCTCTGGCCTCAATGATGTTCTTATAATGTTCTAATGTGGCTGAGGAATGTTCTTGTCTTGAAACATTGTGTCAATGTTTTATTGAGAACATTAGGGGAGACCTGGTATGGTTGTAACATGGGTAGAGTTCTAACAACACAATTTCCACCTATCAGGAATAAGCTAGGAGTCCTATGATAATTTCATTATTTACCCACTTTCACCCTGATTTTATATGAATGGTTGTCAAGGCTGTAAATAGGTATATGCTGATTTTATAAAGAAAAAACTGATTTTGATGTAAAAATCTTTTTTTTTTTTTTACCAAAACTATATTTTACTTAGTACTTAAACTGTTGCAGATAAAATCATATAACTTACATTAGAATAAATTATAGATTCTCAGGCAAAATGTGATGCATTTTTAAACTGCTAATTTCAAACCATAATGCTAATACAGCTAACTAAACATTGGATGACAGGGGTGGGGTAAGTTGTAACACATTTTAGCATTCCCTTACATAGAACTGAGAACTTTCATGTTGTCTATATGAAGCTTTTTTTGGCAGCTCAAAGCCAAAGGAAATGTGGATAAATGTGCCCTATGCAGTTTTTGGATCCACCAAGTCTGCACTCTAGGGTTAAAAACATTGGTTTGTCACCATTGTGACTCTGATAGAGAAAATTCATACAAAGTCACAATCCCACACACAAATTTACACAGTTTTTTGTTAGATCTACATATTCTTGACCTCGGTACACTAAAGTTGAGTGTTCAGTAAGCATAAATACCATTAAGGAGGTTTGTTCTACTAGTCTAATTTACACACATACACGCACACACTCCCGCATCAAACAGAAAATGGATTTGAGCTGTGGTCATTCGTAGAAAGTGTGACATTGTTTTGTATAGTTCTTTTAGATTGTTTCAATAAACCTGTTTTTGAAGCAAACTTTATGAGGTGGCTGCTGTTTTCGCTTCTTTTGTCTGACTGTTAGAACTCTCCCCAGTATGTGTTACAATCTACCGCGGCAGCGGGGTAGATTGTAACAAAGGCACTCCATGTATTTGACATCAACTTATAAGGGCTGTGATATACTTGCAGAGATTTGAATTGGTGCCTTTTGTAGTGAACAAATGTGGGTACTTTGCAGGGGCGTAGATTACGCGGGGGACGTGCCCCCCCCCCCACTTTTAATATCACGTAAATTCGTCCCCCGCACTTTTTCGGGCAAGTGTG
>NW_015647043.1:1414-2310 GCF_001515625.1 Sinocyclocheilus rhinocerous
GTGCAGTGTATGTTTCATTCATACTCGTAGCCGGAAGGGCGCTCTCGCGCAGAAAGTCGTACGAGGAAATTCCTAATATGGACGAAAGCATCCAGCTATCGCTGTACGAAATCAGTTGTTTTCACAGAAAAACAGAAACGTTTGGAAACATGAAGAGATTAAAAATACGATTGCGACAATATATGGTTTATTTGTGTTTGTCAAGTCATCTCCAGGTAATAAATAAAGTATATGAACAATGCAGTGCTAATTGACATAGCATTTATTACAGTATAGAAACTATTCTGCCTTATTATGTGATAAAAAAGTGTTTGTAGTATATAAACTCCATACACCTGTTCAGTCAGTCACTCATTACACTCACCCTCAGCTGTTCCCCATTGTCACAGACTATATCTTCTCCTCTCACTCACCACTCTGCCTGGCTGGTATTTTAAATTATTTGTATCTGTCGTTCCTAAATTTGTTTTTGTTTTGCCTTGTTGGCCTTTCTGTTCATTAAGGAGAAGTTTTCACCTGCATGTGGACCCAGACCCTGTTTCTCCTCGGTGTTTCGTACCGGGCCGTGACAGTAAATGTATATATTTAAACATAGGCCTATACATATATTTACAACAGATGTTGCAAATTTAAAGATGGTGTTGATAAATCACATTCAATTAATGTGAAGATCTAGTCAGGGTTCTCAGTCCCGCTCCTGGAGGGCCAATGTTTGTTTTTAACTCCGCCAAATTTGTTTTCCTTTCCTTTCATAAAGTATAGAGTTCAAGTTACCTCTGAGTGTTACAATTATAGGATATTTCAGAAACTTAAAAAAGTTAGAGGGGATGGATATATATATATAACAGGTGCATGGGGATATAGGTGAAATATATTGTGAAAAAAATGAAAAAAAT
>NW_015647043.1:3878-5040 GCF_001515625.1 Sinocyclocheilus rhinocerous
ACCCTCAGCTGTTCCCCATTGTCACAGACTATATCTTCTCCTCTCACTCACCACTCTGCCTGGCTGTATTGTAAATGTATTCGTATCTGTCGTTCCTAGATCTGTTTTGTTTTGCCTTGTTGGCCTTTCTGTTCATTAAAGAGAAGTTTTCACCTGCATGTGGACCCAGACCCTGTTTCTCCTCGGTGTTTCGTACCGGGCCGTGACAGAATACAGCCAGCAAACATGGGTCCAGCAGGGAGGTTTCTCAACGTCCGCCAGGGAGACCGGAGCATTGAGGATTACGCCAGGGACTTCGTGGGAGTTGCTCGCCAGTCGGCCACGGAGAAGACCTGCCTCATGGTCTTTTTCTGGGGAGGCCTAGCCGAGCCCTTCAAGTCCCTGATGCCATACTGGGTCCCTGAGGAGTCGCTGGAGGACTATATCAACCTGGCCCTGCATCTGAGCGGCTCCGCCTTCAGGGTGGAGGTAGCTGCGGAGCCCGCTCACAGTCCTCCCGAAGCGGCAATTCATGGGGCGTCAGAGGGCTCATTTGCCGCACCCAGTACCTCACGCCCGTTCCCGGAGCGTCCCGGGCTGATACGCAGCATGCAGGAATCCCCGCTGATGTCATTGCGAGCGGCGTGGTCAGCTCGCAAGGCTCCCGAGGCGTCGGTGCCCGCTGAGGTTCCCTCCGAGGTGGCGGGGCTCACTTCTGGCCTTCCCGAAGCGGCGGAGCCCGCTGATGATCCCTTCGAGGTGGCGGGGCTCGCTTCAGGCCTTCACAAAGCGGCGGAGCCCGCTGATGATCCCTCCGAGGCGGCGGGACTCGCTTCAGGCCTTCCCGAAGTGGTGGCGTCCGCTCACAGTTCCCCCGAGGCGGCGGCGTCCGTTCACAGTTTCCCCGAGGCGGCGGTGTCCGTTCACAGTTTCCCCCAGGTGGCGGAGTCCGCTCACAGTTCCCCCGAGGCGGCGGCGTCCGCTCAGAAGGCTCCAGAAGCGGCGGCGTCCACTCACGTTTCCCCCAGGTCAGCGGTGCCCGCTCACGGTTCCCCGAGGCGGCGGTGGCCGCTCACAGTTCCCCCGAGGCGGCGGTGCCCCCGGAGGCGGCAGACGAAGCTGCAGTGCTACCCTCTCGGAAACGGAGGAGGAGGAGGAAGAAGGCTTCTTCCGTCCTTCAAGG
>NW_015647043.1:5198-6438 GCF_001515625.1 Sinocyclocheilus rhinocerous
GAGGAGTGACGACAGTGTCGGACGAGAGAGGACCAGGCCTGGAGTTTATTTTGTGTTTTGTGAGCGGCAGTCGTCCACGAGGGGCTGCCGCTTTACTTTCGTTTTGTTCAAGTTTATCCTCAAAAAATCCTTAATGTTCGCCAGGTCCCGCCTCCTTCTTCCCGATCTACAAACTACGTTACAAACGTTTTATAAAAACATTACACAATCTCAGGCCTCAATAAAATCCTTATAACATTCTCCTAATGTGGCTGAGAGAATGTTCTTCCTTTGTTATCTTGAAACATTATGCCAATGTTTTATTGAGAACATTATATAATCTGTTACATCAACAACATCCTCAAAACATCCTCAAAATGTTGCAGGTAAAATGTTCTAGCTTTGTTTACACTTAACATTTTAGGAACATTATCTGAAATGAAAAACATTCTTAAAACATTTTTTGAACATTACATTCAAATGTTTTCTCTAAAACATCAACCAATCCCGTACGGAATGTTAGCCAAAGTTATGAGAACATTCCCTGTTAGCTGGGTCCCATGGGTCCCATGAGTAATTTCATTTTAATGGCAATGAATAAATCCTTTTCATCAGCATTAAAGTGAAATAACTGAAATAACTGGTAGGAGCCTGATGTAAATGCTCATGTTGGAAGAAAATGTCAGGCAGCACTTCAAATGTAAAATGAAGTCTTGAAAAACTGAACAAAATCGAGATATAAACTTTTCTTTGAATTAAGTTGATTTTTCTTACCCCATTTGCAGATTTCTTTGGTGGTTTCAATCATAAACTTACTTAATTATGACCAATTACACAGAAAACAAGACTATTGTACATTTTATTGTATATTTAATGTACTTTGCTTCTCAAGTTAATGCATCCTGATTTAAGACAAAAGTCTTGAATTTACCCTTAAAAACGTTATGGCTTTTGAATGACAGCATTTCAGTTAATATTTTATGGTTCTCTCACCATATTATATCAAAATAAAATGATCTCAGTTATAACGCAACAAGTCATGAAGACATTAAAAAGCATAAACATCACCATTCATAACTTTTTTTTTCTTTTCTAAGTCAGTTTTTTAAACATTTCTAGTAAACAATTATTTGCTGTTATACTTTTAAGGGAATGACAGTCTCATATGCAAGATTTATTGTCTTCCCATTTATATGGCCAAAAGGTTAGCTGGAATTATAATAGCGTGTAATATAAATCAGTAGAATCTTATAACAGTACA
>NW_015647043.1:10725-11175 GCF_001515625.1 Sinocyclocheilus rhinocerous
AAACATCCTCAAAATGTTGCAGGTAAAATGTTCTAGCTTTGTTTACACTTAACGTTTTAGGAACATTATCTGAAATGAAAAACATTCTTAAAACATTTTTTGAACATTACATTCAAATGTTTTCTCTAAAACATCAACCAAACCTGTACGGAATGTTAGCCAAAGTTATGAGAACATTCCCTGCTAACTGGGTTCCAGCTCCTCATTCTGGGGGCGTCACTTCTCGTACTCTCGTCTAGAGTCACAGTGGCGCTCGCAGGCCAAAGACTTATAGCGGAAGCCGGTTCTGCGGACCGTCATTCTCGCTGGATAGTCTCCGTCTAAAACGTCCTGATGCCTAAGGCCTATAGGACTTCTGAGGGTCAGCTCCCTCTGGGGAAGAGTGGTGTACACCGCATTGCACGGTGCCCGTCTCTCCTCAGTGCCCTCAGGAGGTCGGTCTGCCAACCC
>NW_015647043.1:11273-51156 GCF_001515625.1 Sinocyclocheilus rhinocerous
GTGTTCCAGGGCGCAGCGGTCTCCGGCGAGCGCTTCTCTCAGTTACCACCCGGAAACGTAGCGGTGCTAAGAGGCTCGCGACCTCCATGGAGGTCTCTAAAGCAGCTAATACGGCTGTCCCCTGACGGTTCGCCGCTTCAGGGCACCGAGCTAGCCACTCTAAGTGCACCAGAGGTCAGTCTGCGTCCAACGTGGTTACTTTTGGCCTGCTGTACATGAGACCTCAACAGTGGTGGCTTAAGACCAAGGGGTTCTCCCTGTGGGGAAACCCGCTTTGCATGCTCAAGGTCACGCGGTGGTGCCTACGTGCCTTAGATATGTGAAGGAAACCTTGGTTCTTATGTCAGGGCCTGGTGCTGGGAGCTCCTGGTCGCCGCATATGCTAGCGACGGATGCATCTTTCACCGGTTGGGAGCGGTCATGAGTGGCCACATGTCTAAGGCACGTGCGCACCTGTGGAGCGGCCGCCATCTTACGTGGCGCATAAGTTGACTGGAGATGCTGGCCGTGTTTCTAGCTTTGAAACACTTCCTCCCAGGCCTAAGAGATCGCTATGTGCTGGTGCGCACCGACAACACAGCAGTGGTCTTTTATATATGTGGGGGCAGACATCCTGTTGAGGCAGGGGCCGAGGCCCGGTGAATAGATGCCTCACCCCGAGGGGTGAAGCAGACTTGGAGAGTCTTTGACCAGGCTCAGATGGACTTGTTTGCAACTCAGATGATATTGCACGGTCCCCTCTGGTTCTCTCTCTGACTCATCCAGCTCCACTGGGGCGGGATGCCATGATACAGACGTGGCCGAGGCTTCGTCTGTACACCTTTCCCCCAATTGTAAGTGGTGGATCAGGATGCTATTCCATAGCCTTGAGCCCTCTGATCTCCCCTCTCCTCCGGGGATCAAGGCTCACTCCTCCAGAAGTTGGACGGCGGGCCCCGCCTACTTTAGCCATTCCTGGCTCCCTTTTCTCTCGCCTTAGTTGTGCTCTTCCACACTAGGCAGGGATTTGCAAGACTGGCGGCGTGGGCATTCTCATTCCCGTAGCGTTTCGACGCAGCTCGAGTTCCTGAAGGGGAACGTCTCCAGGTTACGTATGTAACCATGGTTCCCCGAAGGGAACGAGACGCTGCGTCTCAGGGCCATACTTCCGGCATCCCTGCCAGCTCTTGCTTCACTCCTAGAAGCTGACGCCGGTTTCACCGCACGTGCTTTTATGCTTCCTGGTCGCTATGTCACCCTGCCCGTGACATCTCGCCCATCCATTGGACTGATTACACATGTGATTCAGAGTGTGGTCACGCTGGAGGCGTTCCCATAGCGTTTCGACGCAGCGTCTCATTCCCTCCGGGGAACCATGGTGACATACGTAACCTGGAGACATTTTGGGAAAAAAAAAAAAAAAGCTAACATCATTATTAGTGGAATTTGTTTAATTTCGCTTGGTGTCAAATTTTTTATTTTTTTACTATTGGTATTATTATTATATTGGATTATTTTTAATATTTGCATTAAGTCTTGCTTTGACCACAAAAAAAAAAAAAAAAAAAAATTTCAGTCTAAGGTAACATGTTAACTTTATATTTATATATTATCTTTATACTATATTTTTTTATTGTATTTCATGTTTATTAGGTATATGCAACAGTAATTTAACCCGTTGCTTTATAACAATATTTATTCTGAAAAGCTCTTAACTAATAAATGTGAGATGCATTGAAAATATTTCTCTTAATTTTTAGGTTAAGTTGGAAATATATAATTTGTATATCCACAATTAAACATAATAAATACTAAAACTAAATGTTTTCAGGGGGATATTTAACATCATGCTTTAATAACCTGTAGTAACCTGTAACATCAGGCTTTAACCCTTTGATGCACAGCATGGGTCTAAATGGACCCGACTGAGTTTATTTTTTCTATATCTTTGCAAATAAATTAATTTCATCATTCAGAATTCCAGGAATTCCTCAGTTAACTTGATTGATCATCACATATTCTTATTCTTATTTTTTCTTTCTTACTTTTTGAATAAAAATCATTTTTGTGTCACTACCCTTCTAATGCACAACATGGGTCTAAAATGACCCGTATTCATTTCCTATGTTATTTCAGTTATGGATAAGTGTTTCTTTGCTGAATCTCTGAAATAAATGTATTTTCTATCATTTATGATAACAGATATTCTTTAAATATCTTGTTTTTGATTTCCACAAATCATTTTGTTTATTGTTCCTTCCTTACCTTATAAACACAGATTTTTTTTTTTTTTTAATTTCTACATCAATTTTACAAACATGGGTCTAAAATGACCTGTATTCATTTCCTATGTTATTTCAATCATGCCTGAGTGATTATTTGCTGAATTTTTATAAGAAATTCATTTTATCATTTATTATTCCAGGTATTCATTAAATATATTGTTATTGATTTCCACAAATCATTATGTTTATTTTTCCTTTCTTCACTTTATAAAAAAAAAAAAAAAGATTCTACATCAAATTTACACACGTGTCAAAAATTACCCATATAGAAACCTTTGATATTTGCTATTTTTTTGCATGTAGTTGTCACAGTATTGGACGTTTGGTTGTGTTTTTCTCCCTCATGTGCCCATATTTGGTCGTTCCTGTTCCTGCTCCTGTTCCTTGTCCTCGTTGTCCTCCTTGTGTCTATATTAGTTAACCTCCTTTCACCTGTGTCTTGTTAATTAGTCATTAGTTCCTCTTTCGTTTGTGTAAATTCCCTTCCTTTAATTCTCTGAGTTGTTGGTTATTGTATGTGGTTACCCTTCGTGTGTGGATATTCCCTTCATCTTTCCCTGTGGATGTATTAAAAATAATTAAGATTATCTTCGTTGTACACTCTTCTGTATTCATTCCAGCACGTAAGCGTGACAGTAGGAACATATTTACTGCAGAAAACGTATTACCTGCCCCACATGCCACAACTCAACATGGATGCTTTTGTATAATTGATGCATTTAGTCTTATTTTATAATTTATTACCAGAGAAAATATTTGATATACTGTGGAAGATAACTGGACATGATATTTGAATGTTAGGCTAAGATTACCTTGACCTTGAAATCTATTACTAGTGAGACACATAAACATGTCCAATACTATTAACTAGCTTGTTTTTGACATTCTAATTTAGCTAACTAATGTTAGCTAGGTCAACAAAATAAAAGTCAAATTAATATGTTATTATATACAAGTATACAGTATATCATTGCTGTCAGGCAGAAAACTTGTATCTCCATATTTTATTTGTTGTCATAAATCAGTGTCACCCTTTATGTCTGCCAGTGTTTCTGAAAAGTAATGGTTTTGGACATACAAGGTTTATGACAGTGACAACATATAATCAGTACTGTATATACATGGATCAACTGCTTGTTGTGCACTCTTTATCTAGAGTGTTAGTATGGCTGATCTCAGACATTCTAGATTAACGGCTGAAATGTTTGTAGAGATGCTGCATGATGAGGAACATCAGGCAATTCTTAGTCCTGATTCAGAGTCTGAAATTTCTGATGTTGATGACCTAGACCAGGGTTCCTCAAATCTTGCCTTGGAGGGCCAATGCGCTGCAGAGTTTAGCTCCAACCCTGACCAAACTCACCTACCTGTGATTTTCTAATGATCCTGAAGACATTGATTAACATGCTCAGGTGTGTTTGATTAGGGTTAGAGCGAAACTCTGCAGGAAAGTGGATCTCGTGGGCCAGATTTGAGGATCCCTGACCTAGACTATGTGCCACTGTCAGTCTGGAGTTGTGGGTGTAAATCCAGCTCTCCTAGATGAAGAAGACTATGTGATGACATTGAAGACTTATCTGCTGAGTCCTCAGAATCAGACCAAAATCAGACCCAGTCCAATAGATTGAATAAAAACGGTTTGCACCTACTCATGTAAACGGAGTACACAGAGGTGGCCTATGGTGCTATGGTACATTGTGCTGGATGTTACCACCCTCAGTGCCTACACCAGGAGCAGCCAATGTTGGTCCCGGAGAGCCACAGTCCTGCAGAGTTCAGCTCCAACCCTAATCAAACACATTTAACCAAGCTAATCAAGGTCTAAGGGTTACTAGAAAGCTACAGGCAGGTGAGTTTTTATCAAGGTTGAAGCAAAACTCTGCAGGACTGCGGCTTTCCAGGACAGACGTTGGCCACCCCTGGCCAACACAAACTTCGCTGCACAACTCCCTGATTACATGGCTGGTGTGACCAATGCACAAAGGAGCTGGTCAAAGAGCTTGTCGTGCCACATATGAAGAGGTACTTGGAGGGCAGGTCCCACCTTCAAAACCATATTACAGAGGCAATGGGAAGATGTGGGATAAAAAAACAAAACACAGTCACCACTCGGCCAGAGGTACACACCAAACAGAAGGGTCAATCGAAGAGGAAGAGGTGCAGGATCTGCCCAGCTCCCAAAGACAGACAAGTCAGCAGCGTGTGTCCCCAGTGCAACAGGCCTGTGTGCAAGGAGCACAAACCTGTAGTTGTCATTTGTGAGGCATGTAAGCACTGAGAAGGTAATCTGAGATGGTGTTGTACCTGTGTGATTTAATTTTGTTTGTTTTATTTCCATCTATTCGGTCACATTCACTACAATTCATTACAGTTGCACTACAGGCAGTTCAATTTTAGTGTTATCGGTTATCAGTGATATGTGTATGTTATGTGTGACAAAGTGGCAAATAAACATATTTCAAGTGTTAAATGTAGACAAGTCAGCAGCGTGTGTCCCCAGTGCAACAGGCCTGTGTGCAAGGAGCACAAACCTGTAGTTGTCATTTGTGAGGCATGTAAGCACTGAGAAGGTAATCTGAGATGGTGTTGTACCTGTGTGATTTAATTTTGTTTGTTTTATTTCCATCTATTCGGTCACATTCACTACAATTCATTACAGTTGCACTACAGGCAGTTCAATTTTAGTGTTATCGGTTATCAGTGATATGTGTATGTTATGTGTGACAAAGTGGCAAATAAACATATTTAAAGTGTGTTTGTCAGCCCTGTGTTCCTGTGTCTTGTGTTTTGCTCCCCATGTGCTCCCAATTATCCAGTTTCTCCCTTGTTTATTAGGTTTATTGATGTCAGGTGTTCCTCATTTAGTTCCTGTATTTAAGCCCTGTATTTTCCCGTGTCCTGCGTCCAGTGTTATACGTCTAACTCCTGCGCTACGTGTGTGTTCCTGCCCTTGTAAGTCTTTATGTGGATTAATAAAGATTGTTTCTCTGGGTTTATCTCCGTCGTCTCCGCGCTCCTCGTTCTGACACAGTAGGCAGTCCGTGACAGAACACTGGACCGAAGAAACAGTAAGTGGCGCCCCTTCTCCCCGTGTTTTTGTTTCCGTTTTTAGAAAGTGTTTTGTTTTCCGTTCCCCGTTTCGAAATGGAAACCGCCACAAGATTCACCGCCCTAGCCCTGCGGCTTGCCGTGATAACGGCGTTGGATGATGCCACACTTCATTCGTTGTTCTAGATCGGGGCCAATTACCATCACCCCGTGGACCTCCCAGACACCACTGGACTGAGCTGGAGGGAAGGTATCCTCCGGTGTCTGGAGAGCGTCCGGCCCAGATCCAGAACCAGCTCTGCGTCAAGCCCACCGGCCGCTGCACTTTCAAGCTCGCCGGCCGCGACACTCTCAAGCCCGCCGGCCGCTCAGCAGTGAATGTTGTCACATCCGCCGGCTGCTCCAGCGTCAAGTCCGCCGTCCGTTCCATTGTCGAGCCCGCCGGCCGCACCATTGTCAGGCCCGCCGGCCGATTCACTCCAAAGCCCTCAGCTGACAGCAGCAGTGTCCTTCACCTCTGCTCAAAAAAGGAGAATGCGGAGGAAGAGACTGTGGGCTCCAACCCCTGAGTCTGCTCCAGTGTCGGCTCCAGCCCCTGAGTTCACTCCAGAAAGGGCTCCAGTTCCCACGTCCAGCCCAAAGAGGGCTCAAGTAAAGCCCAGAGAAAGACTCTGTTCCCAAATTAAGCCCAGAGAGGGCTCCTGCTCCCAAATTAAGCCCAGAGAGGGCTCCTGTTCCCGAGTTAAGCCCAGAGAGGGCTCCTGCTCCCGAGTTAAGCCCAGAGAGGGCTCCTGCTCCCACGTCCAGCCCAGAGAGGGCTCCTGTTCCGAAGTCAAGCCCAGAGAGGGCTCTTGTTCTCACGTTCGGCCCAGAGAGGGCTCCAGTCCCCACGTCTGGCCCAGAGAGGGCCGCTGTTCCCACGTCTGGCCCACGGAGAGCCTCAGAGCCAGAAATTTCCCCCAAGGAATTCTATAGCTATAGGACTCTGGCCGTAGAGGCCGGGCCGAGGCCAAGGCCATGGAGGCCGCTCTTCCATGGCTCCCTAGTCTGCCTGCTCCACCATGGCCCCCTGAGTTCCCTGCTCCGCCATGGCCCCCTGAACTGCCTGCTCTGACATGGCTCCCTAGTCTGCCTGCTCCGCCATGGCCCCCTGAGCTCCCTGCTCTGCCATGGCTCCCTGGACTACCTGATCCGCCATGGGTCCCGGAATGGGTACCGTCCTGACATTACCTTACAGGGCTGACAACTCCCCGTTGGAAGTTATGTGGCGCATGGACACACCTTCCGGGAGGAGGAGGTAATGTCAGCCCTGTTTTCCTGTGTCTTGTGTTTTGCTCCCCATGTGCTCCCCATTATCCAGTTTCTCCCTTGTTTATTAGGTTTATTGATGTCAGGTGTTCCTCATTTAGTTCCTGTATTTAAGCCCTGTGTTTTCCTGTGTCCTGCGTTCAGTGTTATACGTCTAACCCCTGTGCTACGTGTGTGTTCCTGCCCTTGTAAGTCTTTGTGGATTAATAAAGATTGTTTCCTGGGTTTATCTCCGTCGTCTCCGTGCTCCTCGTTCTGACACAGTAGGCAGCCTGTGACAGTGTTGGTCTAAATAACTGCTAAAATAATTATTTTAACAAAATGTCTTTATTTTATGCTTGCATAGATGGGTCATTTTTGACCCATGTGTGTAAACTTGATGTAGTAACACAAAACCTAGGAAAAAAATAAAATATTAATTTGTGGTCATTGTAAAAATATATTTTCAATATTCATGGATCATGGAATTTATAGATCAGGGGATATTTAATGCTATTAAAAAATTATATTAAAATATTGGATATAAAAAAATAAATAATTTTAAAAAGCCCAGCGAAGCATGAAATAACATAGGAAATGAATGCGGGTCATTTTAGACCCATGTTGTGCATTAGAAGGGGTTTTCATAGCTTGTGCATCAAAGGGTTAATAACCTTTTACTTACCTGTAGTAACCATATAAATCCCATTTTGAAAATAAAATGCTTCATAATATTTGTTTCCTCACTTAAAGATGAAGGGTGCAGAAATATTAATGTGATATGAAGACAGCATTTTATTTTCAAAATAAATATCTGGATTTTATATGGCATATATTTGTATATATTTAATGAAGGGATCATCATATTTGGCTGCCGTTGACTTCAAAAACTGGTAGATGTTCACAGAACTACAGTTTTGTTATAAATTACAAACTTTATTATCTAACCCCATGGATCTTTAGCACAATACTGTTAGCACAATATTGTTAGCTAATATTCATAATGCTGTTTAAATAAGCTAAAATACTATTTTTTTTCTACATGACACAACTTGAAGGCACACACACACTATCTGGCACTCTTAGCAGCAAATAGTACACCAGAAAATGTTGCTGATGCTTCAAAGTGTCAAATAAATCCCTGTTCATGTGGCTAAAGGTTAGTCTTTGATCTCGGGAGAGGGCGAGGATTAGTATTTCTCGCCTTTAAGAGAAGCAGAGAGAAATGGGAAAGACTGGCCATCTGATTCCTGCCTCAGTAAGGTAATAAGGACAGAATAAAAATGATCTGCGTTTTGGCGTAATAGAGTTGTAATAGACTTGCTCTCTACAGGAGACACAGGAGAAATAGATTGACGTCCCACAGAGAAAAGTCTCTCCCCGATGGGGTTTCCCCTGGGATGGAATGCACACGTTCATCCAACCTCCGTCTGCCAGAGCAGTCATCTATCATTCTACATTCCACCGTGCAACTGCTTCTTTAGAAAATGGAAACGAACCTGCCACAACGACCTGCATAAAGATTTCTGATTAGCATCAGCTTCCGTTCACATGTTCAATATGCCTGATGGTGGGGATAGTTTTGTTCGGTTGAGCTTATGAGCTCTCTGAGGTAAAAGTAAGTCTCTATCAGACTGCAGGTGTTTATCTATAATCAGCTCATAATGAATGAGATATATTCGTAGAGCGATATTCCTGATCCTCCTTGGAGATACTTGATATATATTGGACAGATATGCTACATGAAACTGCAGCTTTTATTATATGAAACCTGTTCTTCTGCTCACAGAATGAAGTGCTTCTTCTTTCTTCCTCACTGTCGCTCTCCATCCCACAACACCCTCTCTTTACAGTCAAAAAATCTGAAAAGAATAAAGCTTGAAATAATTAACCAGAAAGATCCTCTTTTGTCTGGAGATGCTAACATGTCGTATATTACTGAGCTCAAAGCAGTCAGCCAGAACAGCCACAGACATTTACATCACATCAGGCCGTTCCATGATACAGGTAGCATTGTAACTGTTAAAATGCATATGGAATAAGATTAAGCACTACCCTGATGAAATGTGACACACCGTAATGAAAAAGAGACAGAGAGAGAGAGACGGAGAGAGCGAGGTACATACATTCTCTATCTATTAATCATTTAACGCCACCTTAATAACACATTTATCAGATGACTGCGAAAATCAAAGAAGTTATGAAATATTAAAGTTGCAAGACCAACATTACACAGCTGAGTCATAAATCATAACAATAATGAATAATTTACATATGTGCATATCATTCCTCTGGTCTTTTTTGGCCTACTGTAGATTGATCGCTCAAAGTGCAGGAATCAATTTCAATGAAGTATGATCAATTGAGCCCTGTATCTCACTTACCTTAAAAGTTAAAATGTCAAAGTTTATTTTCGATAGATTTCAGAATATATTGCAGATTTTTGGAGAGGTACCATTCCCTCTGACTAGCATTTGCATTGATTATTACAATAATAATAAAAAAAAGGCTTCAGAAAGCCTGCCTGCGGTGTCTCCCCTGATGTGTTGTTTAAACAAATGCTATCTTTTCTATTCATTCATTTGGGTCAGATTGAGGGCTTCAGCCGCGATGAGATCAATAGCTCACAGTGAATACAAGACTAACAGAGGTAAATTGGGTTCTCTTGTTTAAGTTAACAGAGGACCTCAAAGTGATTTTTACTTTGTGGCTTTTGGCCCAAACAGAATAAAACATACTCCGACAGACCACTATCTGAGGAGTTACCCTGTTTAATAAATAAGTACTTAAAGGAGAACAGATAAGACACGCCAATTTCTCAATCTAAAAGAAACTGCAAGCAATAGTGAAGGGGGAAGTCGAATTCCACTTTGGAAAATACAACAAACAGTGGGTTTTCAATATTAATGTCTGAGATCATCAAATCTTTGAATGTGTGACCCAAGATTCCCTGATATGCTGAATCAACAGTAATTACAGCTGACTATCGATGGTTAAGGTACAGATCCAGACCCAGCACCTTCGTCTTAATGTATTTTTTTTTTTCTTTTTTTCTTTTTTTTAAATAAGACTGAGCAATCAATCGGCAGCATCAATACCCCTTAGCATTGCTTTAACTGTGCGCCGCTGCTAGCTAATGAAATCTGTGCAAAGCTCCTCCAGCTATCGATCGGAGGGAGCTCTAATGTGCCGCTTGAGATCAGGCAGCTCCATCTCTACCTTTTCTCTCTCTCGCCTCTCTCTCTTCCCTAACTCCTCCTTCTTCCACTCTCTTACATAGCAAATAACTGCTGAGCAGACTTGCCTTGAGCAGCATATCGAGCTGGGGTGCAGGACTATGGAGATATTTAATCAGACATTTAACAAAGTATTTAAGGTCAAATAGACATGTCTAAGAGTAAAATATATATTGGATGAAGTACCGAGCTCTGGTGAAATGAAACAGCCTCACAACACAAATAATAACTGTATCCTGCAGCTATCAATGAAGTCATCCAAAGACAACAGTATGGAGCCGACATTCCGTGACTATCTTATGGTTATTGATATTAAGGTTTGCTTTTGTAGACTATACACCCTGCTAGTCACACAAGACAATCAGACACAGGACAAAAATATACTATATTTTCATTATTTGCTACCAAGTGCATATAAAAAATAAAATAGGGTTGAATTCATGGAAGATGGATTTTGCAGATTAGACATTTAGGCAAAAACACACACAAAAAAATAAATAACTAAAATATGAAGAGCTACTACTCCAGTCAGAAAGCACAGGCAGTTTTCCCAACTATTACATAATAAATAATTATAATAATGACATTAATACAACAGTTAGTTCTAGTCCTTGAATTTGGTTGGCTGAGGGGTGCTTCAAAAATGCTAACCGCGATAGCACATGTACTGTACATCATGGAGATTTGACATCTGCAAGATGTGTGTTTGCTCATCTGCATTACGTCTATAGGACTTTTCCTATCAGATGTCACATCGACAATTTTTTTTTAGATGTTTATGATTTAGAATGTATGTAAAACTGACATCTTAAAGACGTCTGTCAGATGTTTGTACACAACAGTTTATTTCCATATCAAGCAATCTTTAGCAGATATCTTGCAGATGTACGTGTGCTATCTGGGGATATACAGTCCAATGGCACTGCGATGCCATACATTATATAGTCTTTTTTTTTTTCTGCTGGTTGCATAATTAGCCCAGTAGGGCTGTCAAAATGGCTGAAAAGCTAAATTCGATTTTTTTACTTAAATATTATCAATATTCGAATTATATTCGAATTTAAAAGCCATAATTTCAGTTGGGGGGGGAGCTGTTGGCTTCTCTCCTGAGGCCACAAGAGGGCGCATCGAGCAAAGTACTATGCCCGTTTCTTCAAAGCATAATAAAATAACACGACTATCTTTGCATAACGTTTAAAATAATGCTTATAAACCATATATAATTAATAAAGTTGCTTAAACAATTATATGTATAGTTTAATACAAAGGACCGAAAACCAATCACAAAGAGTACTTTCTTCATTTAAAAACTTGAGATGCAGTGGGATGGGGAAAACTGCCATAAAGTCTTGAGACATGTTTTTTAAAAGTTGAACACATTAATTTTACATAGCTTTCTAAACATGCGGCTCTCTTCTGCGAGATGCGAGTGCAACGGTGATAGATGTCCTTCTAGAAAATGCGATAAATATGCATTCTGTGTGAACGGCTTGGTTTCGGTTTTGACATAAACAACATCTTCCCCGCATTGATTGTTCTCTTTTTCTGCAATATTTTGAATGAGCAACGTAGCAGCACCGCATCTAGTGGGTTCAACTGGACAGGCTAACAAAAGCATTAATAGGCAATGACACTTACATCGTCGTCGCATTTCGTGCGCCACTGATAAGTTCCGTCTCGCGCACAGCCGCGTCCACACAGCTTTCAAAATATACTCAACCGCGGATGAGTGTGGACGGACGAGCTCGACAAAGGCGCAGTACCACCTACTTGACTTGCGCTCTGTCTCAACCTCGCGCATGCGCTGTTGTACGCGGACAGTCCGCGCAGTCTCAAAAAATTGCCTGCATGCGGACGGGGTGCGTGGCTGTCCGCGAGCCCTCCTGATGACGAAAATGACGTAATGCGGACGCGGATGGCCGAAGTATACTTTGGCCTTGACTCACACCTAAAATTCGAATGCAATGTTTTGGCATTCGAATGTGGATTTTTATTTTAAATTCGACGAATATTCGAAATTCTAATTTTTTTTGACAGCCCTATAGCCCAGAAGGTGGTAGCAAGTAAATGTCTTTAAGTGATTTAGTGAGTAATTCATTCAATGGATTTGTTCAAAAACACTAGGGCTGCATCGAAAATTGCATACTCCCCTACTATATAGTATAGGTGAAAATGGTGTGTTAAAACAGTATGTCTAGATATGTAGTATGTAGTACCCGGATGACTTACTGCTTCCAGTGAGATTGTGATGGATATATCCCATGACGCCAGAGGAGAGGATTAGTGAATTGCAGTGAAGCAACGCAACTGACGCTGGTAGGTCACATCATCAAAGCAACAATATGGCGAATGCAGTACATCCTGATTACATTCATACTACACGCATTCGTACTAAATAAATTGTACTTTTTATAGTGGTTGCAAAATAATTACTTATTCAAAAGAAGTACCTACTCAGAGAGTATGCAAATTTGTATGCTGCCTATGGGACAGATTTACTAACAGCTTGTGTCAGCGCAAACTGTCTTTTGGCGTTAAAATAGTACTGTCAGGATTGACTAAATATGCGCAGTGAAGAATTAGCGCTGGCTGGAATTAACGTAAGGCATGGACAGTTATTTTTTTACGCCTGACCTTATTGAATATGCATTTGTAGGAGTTTCCCTTTCAGACGCAAAATATATGGGAGGAGAGTATTAAAATGAATCATGCAATGTGATTTACTAACGTTTGCGCTCGTCAAATTACTGGTATTTGCGCCATTATTTACCACCCCAAAAAAGCATGTCTTACAGCAGGCGGTAATTTGCTTTGGTCTTGGTAGATTGTGCTGGTCATTATGGAAATTATCTGGCTGCATCTTTGTTCTTTAATTGTGCATGTTTAGTAAATCACCAGCAGAATTTTCACCTCCCACTGGCGCTTTTATGGAATTGCGCTCTAACGCTAATTTGCCCTGTTTAGTAAATCCGGCTCTATGTCTCCAAAACCACCCCCTGTACCCTCCCTACTCCCTACAATACTCTGCTAACATAGACCACATAGTTTATTCAACACTCAATGTGCCAGAAAGTCTGTGGACTCCATTTTCCATCTGCCGAGTTGTGGGAATTTTTTCAGCGCTACACTCACAGGGTATTTTCTATTAGCCATCCGCTGAGTGTACAACGATTGTGCATGTCATTGCAGTGCACTATGGGACTAAATAAGTGCACTTGATAATGGTTTCGGACACCATTACAAATGGCTGTCCCCTTAAATAGTTCACTATATGAGGGTATCGATGATTTTGTACAAATCAAGTCAGCCATTCAGGAATGAAACAATGGACGGTCTTCATGAGCAAGTCATTGAATCATTTGTTCAACTGATTTGTTCATAAACATCTATACATTTGATATTCACTACTGTGAATAAATACATGCAATAATTCAATGTTGTGTCTACAGTGTAAGTTACTTAATATTAACTATAAAAGCTACAGTATATTGCAAGAGTTGGCAATTTCACGATTGTATGACAGATCGTTGAAGCTGGGATAAGGTTTAAAAGAGCTCAAATTTAAGTGATTTAATGTGAACGCTGATCATTAAAAAAGGTTGTTTTGGGGAATTGTGTATTTTCCTTCAATAACAATCACATTTCATGTCTGACATCAACTCTTTAGTCTTACTAGGCTTTTGGCTGAGAAAAAGCTGTGAGGGTTTTGGTCAATGAGGCTTGCAGTAATACCGCTTCTCTCCCTTTCAAGGAGAGATCCAGCAGTCTGAATCACAAGGGATTAGACCATGGGGAAATGTTCCTAAATACTGCCAAGCAAAACTGCATTAGAATGCACGGTCGACTCTAATTAAGGTGGTTTCTAAAGCATTATGTGGTGCAGTTGAGCGGGCCAAATACAAGACGGTGACACCCGGCTATTGCCAGTAGTTGCTCTAGAATGAAGACAAACCTCTCCTTCTGTCTGGAACTGGCAAACCCAGTGATATAGTACTCCTCTGACCACAGAGGCTATCACAGCACCATTAGTGGATGTTTTAACCACAGATTTTTCACAATCATAATGTACTGTTATCCTCACTCTAGTGTAAAAAGAGATGTTTGTTTCAACTGCACTAGATTGGGAAACCATGGATACTAAATACCACATTAAGGAGTAAATGTTCCAGATGTTCTACAAATGAAACAGCACTGCAAAAACACAAACAAACACCAGGAAATACAATTTAAAAAAACAGAATTTTAAAATTAATGTTAATATTTTAAAATATGCCACTGACAAAACTTGCTAGTTATCTTAGCAATGTATATGTAGCTTTGTCCAGTATTTCAAAATATAGTCAATACACATCTACAATTCAGATGCCATACTGTATTTAGATAGGACTTTGTTCTGCAGTGTTCTTCCTAATTTGCATCAAACATTATTATTCTAATGTTATGATCTTCATGAGTCCTCAAATATTTGAAGATGTTTGTAAGATGTAAATATTTGTATCAGCAAACACAGGGTTACGTTGTTATTTTTCTTTTCTTTACTTTGTCTGATACACTCTGTTGACAACATATAATTTTTCAACAGAAGATCTATTGCATATTATGGTGGTGCAGCAATAAACATCCCTGACATCCCACATAAATGAAAAGGCCCAGGTTGCATTTATCAGTTGAACAGGTCACCCAATACCTCATTCACTGACATTTCGACAGTGGCTAAAGTACCTGTCTGACCTTTTACTGTTAGTGTTGTTGAGTTCTGCACCAAACCGAAAAAGAGCAATAAACATTAAACAGCACACATATACACTCCATTCAAAAAAGTAAATACATAACAAAGTGCAGCATTAAGAAATACTTTTTTTATAGTCCAGTACAAGATCAGCGTTACGTCTTAATACACGTGAGATGTTCTGGACCATGCTAATGACTAAAATCATGGCTTCCAGCTCTCAGCCACCATTCTTCATTACTAAGCAGCTATATACTGCTGGACAAAGGCTGCAGACGAAATGGAGAAAATGTGCGTATAATGGATTAATACATTTTAAAGTAGAAAAGCGAGAAGAAAATACAAAAGGTAGAAAATAGAAAAAAGGCCTTTCTTGAAATGTTACTAATTTTGATTTTAAGAGAGCTGTCCTGCATTTATTTGAAGTGGGTGAGTGTGAGTTTGTACTTGTGCACATTACCATCAATGTGACTAGACTCTGTCAGCATCAAGTGTGACCCATTTTAGACATCAGAAATATCATGTTACACAGTTAAAATTACACACTGTTTATTTTTATTTAATTTTATTTTTTAATTGCTTAGAATTTCTGAAACTTGTCCCGTAAATTGTATTGTATCTTTCAACCTACTGATGTTGACTCACGTTTATTTTGTGCAGTAACTAGTAGTACAGTGGTAGAGCTAATCGGTTCACGTGTGCTCTGCATGTGATTGTTTAAAATAGAGAAATCAATATTTTACCCAGCCCTAGTGTCTACATTAAAATTATTACCCTCAAACAGCTTGATATAAATGCCTTAATACCATATAAATGCTTATATGTTGTGGCACTGATAGTCTGCATCAGTTTAACATAGCAGTGCCTAATCTGTCCTTAATACTGTTTAGATCTAGCAACTGGTTTTTGATTCATATTTATATTTTAGTTCATAATCACTGTATCACTAGTAATTAGATTATTCCGGATGTGTCCTTCTTATCGCCTGTGATATTCTGATCTTCATCTTCTCTCTTGATATTGCTGTAACCTCATTTTCCTGTTGCTGCAACCCAAAGGTAAACATCATTACAAAAAAAACAGATGAAATAGATAATAAATGTCATGTTGGTTATTTCTCAGTCAACCCCTGTCATGGTCAGTTATGTGACCACAGATTTGCCTGTCAACCATATCATGCAAATGGGCCAGCCAGACACTTCTGCAGTGGCTGGGCCTGTTAGTTCAGTTGTGTATGTGCTGCCAGCAGCACATAGCCCAGTCCCACCCGCGCCTCTGCCAAATTATGGTCCCATCCCCAATGCATCTCCACCAATCTACAGTCCAGTACCAACTACACCTCCACCCAACTACGACAGAGTCTCAGATGCAACTCCACCAAACTATGGTCCAGTCCCAAATGCACCTCCACCAGCATATGAGGTTATTATTTAGGCCTACTAAATCAGAAAATATATTTTTAACAAATACAATTTAAATATAAATCTGTTAATACATATAGAAAACCTATAAATAATCTCAACCTGCAGTTATATTTGCTTGCTAACTTGTTTTTAATTACTGTACTGCACAGCTCTGATACACTTTTTTTGGTTATTGCAGCATGAAGATTTACAGACCAGAAAATGAACTAGATCTCAGACACAAAAGGGTTTACACAATTTATGGTATTGGATTATGGCAAATGGGAAAATAAACTAAGAAATTAACTTAAACTAAGAAATTAACTTCTAGAATTATGATCTCTAGAAAACAGACTAACACGGATAACATTTTATTTTCTAATCTTTTTGACCTGTCTTAGCGATAAATAAGGGTTCCATTGTGGTCTGTACTACTTGCAAAGCTTTTCTGTATTTGGTTGCATTGTGTGTATTTGCAGCACTTTTCTTTATTTGGTTGTGTGGTGAGTAGCTATTTGCAGAGAGTTACTGTATTTGTTTGTGTTGCGAGTATTTGCATTGTGTTTCTGTATTTGGTCGTGTTGTGAGTAGCTATTTACAGTGCATCCCCTACTCATATAAAACACTATTAATATAGTGTAATATATATAAATAATAAATGAATAATCCTATATATTACAAAATCCGTCTTACAAATTCATCAAAAGAACAAAATAATATAAATATATTTATTGCTATATTACAGTTTTCTAAAAAAGTGTTGTGTCATGAGTAAGAACAATCCCTAACGGTGGCCTCTTGTGGCTTATTGCTTTATTAACATACTGCCATTACAAAAGTGCTGCAAGCTAGACTCCATTAATAAATCTGTCTGATGTTTTTTTTTTTTTCCTCTCACATCCTGAACAGAGGCCTGTCTCATCTTCAATGAGCTGCACAGTGACCTGAAGCAAACTCTAACTCTGAGCTGAGCAGGTCATCACACACATAGGCTGCATTCACACAGCAGTACAATACAGATGTCCATCCTGTTTTAGAGTGTTAAATGCAACTATGTTCAAGCACATTTTGATTATTAATGAGAGTGATAATTGCATTCTATAACTGAACAAACTTCCTTACATTTTCAGAACTCACAACCGCATATTGAATTAGTTTTGGTGTGAAGTGTTAATGAAACTGCACGTCGTACAGTGTAATAAGTCACTCTGCACTGCACACAAACACTTGTCCCATGTTTGTGTGTGTGTGTGTGTGTGTGTGTCTGTGTCTGTGTGATAAGACTTTCCAGTCTTTGGATCTTCAAAATTTACTTTGGTGTCTATGGTTACTTTGCTATTGAGAATATAAGAGCCTGATTTTGCCATTAGTTCATACAGACAATATTTAAGCTTCTCCTGTAAGTTGTTATAAGAACAGTTGAATTTGATATTTATAGAGTTGTCAATCCCAAACTGTGTGAATGCATAACAGTAGTTAATACTTCACATTTCTATTTATTTTCTGTTTTTTTTTTTTTTTTTAGCTTGATAAATAGTTCATGTCGATAGTTCACCCAAAAATGAAAATTCTGTCATTAATTACTCACCCTCATCCATAGGAAAGAAAAATCTAAAGTGAGATATTTTTAACATCTCAAATATTTATCCTAGACAGAAATGTGGTTACTTCAAGATCAAATTGAGATTTTTGCTTGAGTCTCCTGCTTCTCAAACTTGTCTCCTGAGACAAAAACTCTAACACTCTCACAATGGTCTCCTTTAAAGCTTTAGAATAGATCTCAACAACATCACACACTGTGCTCAGACATTTCTCCTAGTCTAAAGACTCTGGTGGTCTCACATTTGTCTCCTCCAAAGTTTCAAACAAGCTCTCAACAGCATCCATCACACACTGTGCTCAAATTTTTCTCCTTAGCTACAGACATTGGATCTCTCACATTTGTCTCCTTTAAATCTTTAGAAGATATCTCAATCAAAATCATAACCCCTTAGTATCCTCAGCGTAAAGTAACCTCTGTCAGAGCCATAGCCTTGTGGGCAGTACATTGACATAAAGGCACAGATGCACCTCAGACAACATGGGTTCGAATCCCAGCTAATGATAAAAAAGCAACCTCTTACAAGTAGTAAAAGCTTGCAAGAGATTACAGCAAGAAAATAAAGAGATCTCACATGTTTCTCTCCCATTGTCATTTTGGATTACTTTCAGAACTTTCAGTAACACTTTATAATAACGTTCAGTTGTAAGTAATTTATAATTGATTAGTTAATGATGAACTAATAATTTACAAAACATTCATAAGCAATTAATAAGTGATATGCTAATAAATTGTGTATGTTTTGTTAATTCATTTACAAGTCATATACAAGTGATTAGTTAATGATGAAATAATAATTTACAAAACATGACTTTGCGTTCATAAATGATTAATAAGTGATATGCTAATATTTTTATCTATGTTTTGTAGATTAAGTTATAAATAATGTACAAGTTATTAAATGATGATTAACTAATCATTTACGAAAAATGACTATATATTCACAAATGATTATTAAGTAATATGCTAACGATTTACAAATATCGTAAGTTATCTTTAAAAATAGCATCATGAAATAATCAAACAGATCCTTAGTAAAAGGTTAATACACTGAAAAACAATTATACTAAATTGTTTTAAGGTAAGTGGTTGCAAACAATATATTTTAGCTACATTTAAATAAAAAAAAAATGTTGAAAGTTAGTCAACTAAATTTGTTTATTTGAATGTAGCTAAAATAAATTGATTGCAACCACTTATCTTAAAAAATTCAATGTTCAATGAATCATTGTTTTCAGTATAGTTACTAGTTAAGTTACTAGTTAAGGTGAAAGATCTACGAATGATGAGTAAAACATTTATAACTGATGAGTAGTTTACACTTTAGAATAGGGGATGCAGGAAGCTTTGTAAATGATTTATTAATGTGTTTACACAACAGGTTTTTAATACTTTGTAGTGTGTACTGCAGTGTAAGGGCTGACTGGTGAGGGTGTAGACAGATGTCTTTTCTGACACACATGGAGTATTTTTAACGCTGTGAGATAATAGTACAATGTTGACATTTCAATGATTTATAAGTGATTAATAATATATTAACTAGTAACTTATTAACCATTTACTAAGGATCTGTTTGATTATTTCATGATATGCTATTTTTTAAGATAACTTGTGACAGATTGGTAAATCGTTAACATATTACTTAATAATTTGTGAACGTATAGTCATGTTTTGTAAATGATTAGTTAATCATCATCTAATCACTTGTAAATGATTTATAACTCAATCTACAAAACATATATAAAAATATTAACAAATCACTTATTAATCATTTTTGAACACATAGTTATGTTTTTTAAATGATTAGTTCATCATTAACTAATCACTTATAAATGCCTTACAACTGAACGTTATTATAAAGTGTTACCGAACTTTCTCATTTCTCAGTTGTGTCTACTTTTATTTATCCTAAGGATTTTTAGGGGAGACATCTGAGACACTGTTGAGACTAAAATGAGAAATACATGAGAATCACAACTAAGTCTCCTGAGATTAGAAAAAGAGCAACCACTGAGCAATACAATATTCCTATAATGGAGTCTTGATAGAGATTGCAGCAAGACAATAAAGAGATATTCTCTGTTTCTTCCACCACATTCTCAGTTTTGACTCTTTTTTTCTCAAATATTTCTCATGTCTCATTTGTGTCTACTTCTATTTCTCCTAAGGAATTTTAGGAGAAACATCTGAAATGCTGTTGATACTAAAATGAGAGTTACATGAGAATCTCGTCTAAGTCTCCTGAGCTTAGGAAAAGCAACCACTGAGCAATACATTTTTCTTATGGGCATGTCGTTCCAAACCCGTAAGACCTTTGTTCATCTTCGGAACACAAATTAAGATGTTTTTGATGAAATGTGAGAGCTCTCAGACCCTGCATAGACAGCAACGCAACTGTAATGTTCCCAGGTCCAGAAACGTAGTAAGGACATCGGTAAAACAGTCCATGTGACATCAGTGGCTCAACTTCAGTTTTGCAAAGCTAAGAGAATACTTTTTGAGCGCAAAGAAAACAAAAATAACACAATTTATTCAACAATTCTTCTTCCCCGAGTTACGTCTTCTGCCATTTTTGAGAGTATCACAACGCATACGCACGCTTTCCTCTAAGCGTAAACAACGCTGATTTCGCAGATTACCTTCATGCGCGCTCTTTCTCTCCCGAACGTAAACAACGCTGATTACGTCGATTACGCTCTTGGGTACTCTCCAAAATGGCAGAAGACGTAACTCGGGGGATGGATTATTTTACCGATCTCCTTACTACGTTTCTGGACTTGGGAACATTACAGTTGCGTTGCTGTCTGTGCAGGGTCTGAGAGCTCTCACATTTCATCAAAAATATCTTAATTCATGTTTCGAAGATGAACGAAGGTCTTACGGGTTTGGAACGACACGAGGGTGAGTAATTAATGACATAATTTTCATTTTGTGGTGAACTAACCATTTAAGTATAGAAAGTGAAATGAATAAACATCACCACAGACTGAGGAAGCTGCTGCTACTGTACTATACTGTTAACATACTTACAAATTGTGCTACTCCAATCTCATGAGCTAGGAAAGTTTTATATGTTCCATTTATTTTGTTTTCTTCAATTGACTATGATGTATTACACAAAAAAATAAAAATAAAAAAAATAAAAATCCTGACGCACAAAAAAAAAAAAATGTACATGGGCATGAATAGTTCTTGACTATTGGGCTACACAGCCTGAATGTTTTCAAAAGCTCTGGATCTTGCTTTCTTTTGCCTTTTATGTTATAGTGAACACAAGCCCGACGGAAGAAAATGTGGTCGATCTCTCAAGGTCACACACAGACATGTGTGCACACACACATTATTGATATATAGATCAATATGAGGCACCTGTCAAAGCTGAAAGTCTGAATGCTTTCCATAGCATAGAGTGAAAGGAATGAGACATATCTGTGAAAAAAAGGAGGTTGCATTTCACAGGCAAGGCAGATCACCCATCAGTTTTCAAACTATTTTCTTATGTTTTGATATAAAGGACTGACCCCCAATGTTTAATTCATGTTTTATTATTTTACAAGACAGAACCAGCAAATAATTTTTTACAATGATCAATAAAATACATGCTTTAAAGTCAAAATGAAAACATATACACATCTATAAAACGTATACATAGTATTTATAAAGCTTGTGTATGGCTTTATGTGGGACATGCACAAAAAAAAACAACTTTTGCACATACACATAAATTTAAGATGAAATTTACAAATTTTATACACGGGTCATTTATACTATTACTGTGTGGTTTTGACTTTATGCTTGAGGTCATTGTCTTGCTGGAAAATAAATCTCTCAGGTCGGCGGTGTTGTGCAGACACATCAGGATTTCCTGCAGGATTTACCTATATTTTGCTGGATTTGCTTTACCGTCTACCTCAAAAGCCTTCCAGGACCTGCTGCAGAGAAGTATCTCCACAGCGTGATGCTGCCACTATCATGCTTCACAGTGGGGTTAGTGAGTTTCTGATGATGTGCAGTCTAGCTTATGCCAAACATGCCGTTTAGTCTGACGGCCAAAAAGCTCAATTGTGGTCTCATCAGACCATAATCTCTTCTTCCAGCTGGCTATAGAGTTCCCCACATGCCTTGAGGCAAACTGTAGCCGAGATGTCATAACATTTTTAAAAGTGCCTTTCTTCTCCCTTAAAACTGTGACTGGAGAAGCACAAGGGCAAAATCTGTTGCATTCACAGACTAGGTACATTTACAGCTGTCATAACATTTCTTATCACATCTTTCTTCTTCCTCATCTGCAAAAAATACAGACTCATCAGAAGGTGGAATTTTCAACTAGAGGTGTGCTTATACTAAAATCAAGTGAAGGATACTAATGCACACAGATGAACTGTTTATGTGGCTTCGAAAACCCATTGGCTGCATTAGTGATGATTTGGGCGTGTCATATTACAGGGCATGAAATCAATGATGTTGCATTATATATACTCATAATAGACTCACTTTATAAATGTAATTTTGTTTCTGTTCGACAAAAGTCCTTATCTGTTGATCAGTGACAAATGAAGTCCACTGTGATAATGAGGTATTTGTATACAACATTTCAAAGTAAGAATGGCAATTCAGAACCAAACAAGATGCAGAATTATCTGTGGAACTAATCTAAACGCAAGTAGAATCACGCATAAACAATCATAATAAAAAAAAAATGGTTAATTCAATTCAGAATTATTCAAATCTGAATGCTGCCCAGCCCTAGATTCAACACTGTAAAACAACAAAAAGAGTACAATAGGCACAGTATTGTAGTAGTAGTAGTATTAAAACCTCACACTAAGGTTACATTTATTGGCAATAAAATACATTTGTTAACATGAACTAACAGTGGAAAATACTTCTAAAGCATTAATCGCTCTTAATGTTAATTTCAACATAATACATTATTAAAGTCAAAAGTGGTATCCATTAATATTTAATGGAATTGAATTAAAATGAACTAACAATGAGTTGTTGTTTTTTTAAGTAACTTAAAGAAAAATAATAACTTGGTAGCAAGCGTTTGATTATGCTAAATAAAATATATCAAAGTTGTCCTAAGACAATAAAGCATTTTGGTTTTAGGTTTTAGGACAACTTTGATGAAAGGTTTTGATCCTCTTCAAATATTGACTAGTGTACTATGGGGCTGCTGAATGCTAGAATCTGATTGGTTGACGAACATATTGCACACCTAAGGTGTGCAATTATTTTCAGGGAAACGCATGGCTAAAGTAGTTCCAGGCAGGTCTTGACCATATCACTTTGCCAAAGGAGTTCAGTTATTTCAAAAGTCCTTACAGCCTACAACAGCAAAATAACTAAAACCCACACAACACTGACCAAACTAATAAATATAGTAAGCAAGAGGATAAAATCGATTCATTATTTCCATATTTTTGCCACAAAATTGTGTTTTAGTATGTACGGAAAGCACAAACTCTCTTTCTCCCGCACTCTCTCCCTTAAAATTGCACACACAAGTAGTACAGACACACACTCGCACACACAGAAACATATACATGCACAGAAATGTGCTGTCAGTGCAGCTTTTATCAGTAAAATACTTTAGCAACTTAAACACTACATGACATTTCTCACTAGTGTGGTAATAACGGCACTGTTGTTGGAGCAGATGAACTAAAGTTTCGCTATTAGTAGAGACACTACAGCTAAACACTGCTGAGAGACACACAGACTCAGGCAAAGTCCCGATACTCAGGTAATTCACACAAGCTAAATCTCTCTCCCTCTCTCCCAGATAGCAAAATACACTGGGGCCAGTTCCGGTTAGATTCTCGCCTGCCGGAGACTTAACCCTCGGCCCGACTCCATCTGCCGCACTCAATCGGGCCAGATGCGGCGGCCGTTAGCGAGCCAACACTGGCCGGAATCGGCCCGTGACTGAAGTGCACAGCGCGCCAGACATGGCCCAATTTCATTTTTTATATCTACTTTACTGTTCACTAATCGTTGATTTAAAATTGATACGCAGCCAAAATGTTTACCTTAATTTTAATTATATAATTATATATATATTACAAAACTATGCAATTACAGCCATCAAAAAAAAAAAAAGATGTTATACAGAAAATATATATAAAACATAACATTTAGCAAAATTGCCCTTGCATTTATTTATACTTGGATTCTAAAATTTAACAAGTATAAACATTAAACACTCATTTAACACTTTACAATTTACAATAAGGTTTCCATTTTTTAATTAGCAACCTAACATGAACTAACAATGACAAATACTTAATATTAACCTTAGTTAACTGTAGTTAATATATTAACATATTAACCTTAGTTAATTTAAACATTTACTAATACATTATTAAAAACAAAAGTTGTCTGTTGACATTATTTAATGGATCTGAGCTAACATGAACTAACAAAGAACAGTTTTTTTTTTTTTTAACAGCAACAAAGATTAATACAAATTGTAACAGATGAATTGCTCATTGTTATTTAATGTTAATTTCAACATTTGCTAATGTTAAACGTGCAGACTTTTTTATTAAAATATCCAAACACCACTAGAACCATGTTATATATTTTGCTGACTTTTTGCTTACATTATCCCAAATGTTTCGAAGAATGTTTAAATCCAAAGAAATAAGCAATTTTAACTAGTGACACTGACCGTGTCTATAGTGTCATTGGCCGTTTCTCCATATGCGTTCTTGTCTGTACTTGTGTTCTTGTGGACTTGTGAAACGTCATCAGTCGTCACCCAAGTACTGTTCCAATTCAAAGTTTACATCTAACCAAGTACAGTTCAAATCTCCGGATATGTTCTTGCTCCGCCCCTTTTATCAAGGATGCATCCAGAGGTGACTTGTGCGAACTTGAGGCAGCCAGGTATCTAAGAATGCATTTCGCACCAACCAGCGAGAGTTAATGGCGGAGGATAAAACCCGCATCATTTTCAAAATATTATTGTTATTGTGTCAGGAAATGCAGTTCTAAGAGTATTTCAGGCGAGAATGTAGTTGTTTAAAACTCAAATCTGCGGTTAATAATCAGAGTATACGTGCACATATTACCTAAACCACATATTAAAGTGTTTTATATTTTTAAAATGAAAACGAAAAGGGTTGTGGTTTATATTTTGAAGAAAACAAAAAGGCAGAGGTGTTTGATATAATTTTGTTTTATTGTAATGCGTGTATGCGTTGCATGTACCACATTTTTGTGGCTATTTTAAATGAAACAGAAAAGAGACAATGCTGTTCGATATACACTGAACAAAATTATAAATGGAACACTTTTGTTTTTGCCCTCATTTTTCATGAGCTGATCTCAAAGATCTAAGACTTTTTCTATGTACACAAAAGGCCTATTTCTCTCAAATATTGTTCACAAATCTGTCTAAATCTGTGTTAGTGAGCACTTCTCCTTTGCCGAGATAATCCATCCACCTCACAGGTGTGGCATATCAAGATGCTGATTAGACAGCATGATTATTGCACAGGTCCGGTGCACCCAGGATGCGATCTTCCCAGATGTCCTTCACTCCGGCGCCGGGACACCACGGACCCTGGGACCTCCACATCCAGCATCTTCACCTCCAAGATCGTCTGAGACCAGCCACCCGGACAGCTGCTGCAACAATCGGTTTGCATAACCAAAGAATTTCTGCACAAACTGTCAGAAACCGTCTCAGGGAAGCTCATCTGCATGCTCGTCATCCCCATCGGGGTCTCGACCTGACTGCAGTTCGTCTTCGTAACCAACTTGAGTGGGCAAGTGCTCACATTCGATGGCGTCTGGCACTTTGGAGAGGTGTTCTCTTCACGGATGAATCCCGGTTTTCACAGTACAGGGCAGATGGCAGACAGCGTGTATGGCTTTGTGTGGGTGAGTGGTTTGCTGATGTCAACGTTGTGGATCGAGTGGCCCATGGTGGCGGTGGGGTTATGGTATGGGCAGGCGTATGTTATGGACAACGAACACAAGTGCATTTTATTGATGGCATTTTGAATGCACAGAGATACCGTGACGAGATCCTGAGGCCCATTGTTGTGCCATTCATCCAACGACCATCACCTTATGTTGCAGCATGATAATGCACGGCCCCATGTTGCAAGGATCTGTACACAATTCCTGGAAGCAGTAAAACTGCACATTTTAGAGTGGCCTTTTATTGTGGCCAGCCTAAGGCACACCTGTGCAATAATCATGCTGTCTAATCAGCATCTTGATATGCCACACCTGTGAGGTGGATGGATTATCTCGGCAAAGGAGAAGTGCTCACTAACACAGATTTAGACAGATTTGTGAACAATATTTGAGAGAAATAGGCCTTTTGTGTACATAGAAAAAGTCTTAGATCTTTGAGTTCAGCTCATGAAAAATGGGGGCAAAAACAAAAGTGTTGCGTTTATAATTTTGTTCAGTATATTTCGTTTTACTGTAATGTATGTACGTTCCCCGAACTACATGTTTGCGGCTATTAATATGTTTCAAAGAAAACAAAAAGAGGCAGTGGTGTTTGATATCATATTTCGTCATATTGTATACATACAGTGAAGATAACCGGAGTAGCCAAGGCGAGCTGACTGACGTTATCAAGTACTCTGCTGTTCCATTTGCTGAATTACCGGACTTACGTCTACCCGTCCTCGGGAGTTCGCACTTCCGAGTCGAACGTTGTGTCGCTGCTTTCGTGCTGTGTGTCACTATCGTCTCTCATTAGCAATTGCTTCAGTGGCCTTGTTTCGCTTCAACGGCTTTCCACCTCACTCTGCTTCATACTATGATGTTAATAAATCTTTAATACAATAGCTCATCCGAGAACATGATTTCTGCCTGAGTCCCGTCGGATTGCGTCGGCTGTGGGGATGAAGACGACAACTCCCATGATTCCACACTCAGTCACGGCGCCTTTGTTTCTTCGTTTGTTTTGAATACGCGCCCTCTTGCGGTGAAAACTTACATATTGTACCTTTAACTAATGATACCTTATTGTAAAGAGATATCAAAACTTAGTGTTTTGAACAACACATTTGTAAATGGCAAAGTTTTGAAATTAAACACATTTTGTACTGTTTTAATTATCTAATCATTTACAACTATTACCATGGATCATTTGAGTAAAACAATTAATACTTTTCCTTGGTTGTTGCCCATTTTTAAATCGCTCAGGATTTATGGTTGTTGTGGTGTAACATGTTTTCCCCGTCTTAATCCGGTGATATCTTTGTTTGGGAGCTTTCATTTTTGCACCTGTAAAGAGCAAATAATATGCAAGTATCTATTAGTAAAGGTATAACATAATGTGCCAAAGTGAACTACATTAAATATATGTTGTAGCAATGTACCTGTTGTTTGACAGACTATTTACAGCACTAACTGCAATGACAGCACAATAAGTGGCTGTGCCCAGCATGATTAATATTTAGTGTGTAGCATGCTAATTAAAGAGAGTTCACCCAAAAATGAAAATCATTTACTCCCCTTCATATTGTCCATATCTGACAAACTTGTTGGTTGTGATTACCAGCATTCTTCTAAGTATCTTCTTTTGAGTTCTGCAGAAAAACAAAAGTCAAAGGTTTGGTAAAACGTAAATGACAGAATTCTGGTTAACTATACATTTAAGTAAATTAATAAACACTTTTCACCAGTCATCACTATGCAGAAAAATAACAGTGAACACTGCAATAAAATGCTTGAAAAATTAAAATTCAGTAGATCCAAAGCTTGCGGTTGATCAGTAGGTCTCTTCAGTTAATATTCCCCCCAGTTATTGAGGAAATAACATGGTGAAATGGTCAATGCAGACACTTTACTTGAACTTACTTTCTCATTGGCTCTAAGGCTCCTTGCTAGTCCAGTCAGAGAAGTATAACAAAGATGATGTCCACTGTCTTGGACTCCAAGCACTGCTCTGTGTTCACTAGTGTTGGGTCGTTCTTGAACGATTCGTTCATTTTGAACGAATCTTTAATGTGACTCGGGAAGAATGAGTCGTCTCGGGGAGTGATTCGTTCAGTCGCGCATCCGCAACATCCTATAGGTTCTGTACTGGAATTAGTCAAGTAGTTCACCTGTTTCGAGTCTTCGGGTTTTTCGAGTCATTCGTTCATCACGTGACAGCCCCATAAGCTTACCCTATGCAGTCATTTTAATTATATTTTGCTAAAATGAACGAAATGAACGAAATGACTCGAAAAAAGATTCGTTCATTTTGCTGAACGAGACTCAAAGGTCCGAGTCGGTAAAATGATCCGAACTTCCCATCACTAGTGTTCACAGGTGTCTGAGTAACCTCTGCCATTCCTTCAGCGATGACACTTCTCTTGGTTACTACAAAACATAGAAATATTAAAAGAAATGTGTGGCATGTTAAGAGAAATAATCAGTTACTCCTTTGTGGCTCTACATCCTGAGTAAAGAAGCAATTAAAGTAGCAACAAAAGTGATGAACTGTGATGCGTTGTTTGTGTTGTAGTCACATGTGCCTGGGAAGAGGTAAGCATCTGTGCATGTACAGTCTGCTTACATTTAGTTGTAAAAGCAGGACAGAGCTATTGCAGATGATCTCAGACATACTGATGCATATTAATATGACTGCAGTACATTCTCATCATAAAAATAACTGAAACTAGCTTATTAGCTTATGTATTCAGTTGAGGTTATTTGAAATCAAAATATCTTCACTCTCACGTCCTTTAAGAAATATGGGGGAAAAACAATTGCTTAATGCAATTGCATTTACAAAAATAAGAATTTGGAAGCTAAAAATACAAACAAACCTTCCTCTTTGTATATGCTGGACGGCCATCATCCTTCTCTTCCTCGTCTGTTGGCGGACCGTAGTGTTGCTCGTCAAAGTTTTCTGTAGCATAAACACTCTAGACCCACACTACAAAACTTAGATCAAAGATGAAAAAGATATAGTGTATTTATTTTTTACTTTAAGCAAGAAAGGCGTGTTCGCTGCAGTCTCGCACGTGAGGTTAACTTCAGCAAGTTCCATTATGAGTTTATGAATGCCTGCGCAAGTAAAATACTAAAACGAAATGCTCAACGATGCTTACCAGAAATGTTTTATTTGAAATGAGTCCATACATCCATATCTCTTAGTAAATAATCCATTGTTTTGTTTGCATCCAAACGCAACAAACATGGCGGACGTCACCCATGAGCACAGGTACGAGACTCCGCCCATGCTGCGTGAGTGAAGGTGAATGAATCACCTGAGAGCGCAATGAAGTGCGTTCAAAATACATACAAGCAAACGTATAAAAGAATGACCTGCTGCACGTTACATTAATAGATTTGCTATTGTTATAAATATTAGAGAATGTTCTGTCCTGTAAAGCACTTTTATTTATTTATTTTTTCTTATTGCAGATATTTTGTTTTCGACAAATTCACAACATTGAACGTGTAGTTAACTTTATAAAATACTGTAAAGGTCTTATGTCAAGTTTAAAACAGTTTTATGATAATTGTTTCTATATTAATGTAACCATCTATGACTGAACCCAGCCATTGCCAGACGTGGCCCAGACTCTAACAGCCAGATCCGGGCGGGTTACGGTGAACAGGAATCGGCCCAGTGCTTTACAGCCGCATCACAAACACATGCACCAGAGCAAGCTGCGGGCCACACTCAGCCCGGATAACACTCGCCGATGCCGAGTCTGAGCCGGAGGCGCCACGGGGCAGCCGAGCTCGGGCCAATTACTACATGCTATCAGGGCTAATAACTGCATTTAATAACAGCATTAGTCTGCTATCAATGTCTCAAGAGTTTGTTACTAGGTCTAAACACACTGCACGATTTTCGGCTGTCCCAGAGATTGGCATCGTGAAACAATCGTGGCGATTTCTGTGATCGTGTCTCCTAATCGGTGCTCTTATGTCGTACAGTGAGAGAGGTTCAAAGATGGCCGTTGTCACGGTCTTGCAACCAAAGATAGCCTACGATACAGCATGATCATCGCACAGTGTGTTTGCTGGTACGATCCACTTTTACTGACCAACCAATAAAAATGCGACATGAAATCAACGTGACATCGTGCTAAAACATAAAACTGCATACCTCAAGCACTTATTCCTTTCTCTTTTGCCGCTTCCAATTTTTTTCCAGCACACATAAAAAACACAACTGCTAAAGTGTGATTTATCATGCTCTTTTTGTTTACTACTAGCGCATGCTGATGATGTTGTATTGTTCTATAGGAACGTGCGTCGTAGCGTACGAGTCAACAGGTGTCAGCATTATACAGTCTACACACATGGCATAGCCAAGTTTATTAGATCCATGTTGCACAATGTGACATGCAGTGAACTTATAGGATTGCTAAAATCGTGCAGTGTGTTTTGGGCTTAAAATGAGGCGTGGGATGGGATGCGTAAGAAATTAATCCTACTCACAAGAGTGTTTTAAGAACCAAAACCAGACAAATGTCTTAAAATACATCATCTGAACAATGTCTTGAAGTGTGGTAACCGTAGCATAAGTGGAATAATTGATATCAGTGTGTTAAATTATTAGAAAATAATACACACCCGAGTACCCGGAGTCAATTATTCCTTACTTAACTCGTAAACACATGACTGCTGCATTTTATTGGTCATGCAAAACTGCTAATTTAAAGCAGATGCGATAACGAGACCAAATGAAAATCTTTTACAGGCAGGGAAAAATTTACATTGAAACTGTAGAGACGTGCTCGCCATATGAATCTGGCACTCAAACACCTAAAGTGTGTAGAGTTCTGGTTACAAAAGAGAGAGAGGCACAACGAATGATGAAAAGTGTGAAAGGGAGAGAAAATAAATGGGAATGATTGCAAAATGCCTGTCTAATGCAGCTACCTTATCAGCCATTACAGGTGGCATGTTATCCATCACATGTGACATACCTACCAAGAGTTCCCAATCTTTCTTCTCTCTCACCGCGACACTTTCGAGAGCTTCAGGCTATCACACGTGACCTCACCGCTTAAATGTCTCCTTTCCCCCTCTTTTTTTCCCTCTTCCCTCCCTGTTTATTTCTTGATCACCATCCCTAGCAAACGCTGTGCTGGCTGCGGCACAGCAGCTGTTGTTTAGTGATAGATCAGTGAAGCAAGAAATGATGCGGAGCTGAAAAATAGATCTTGAAGCCGCTCTGCCTCCTTGTTCGCACTCCCTTTTGTTCTGCATTAGTGACGGAACCTCTGGGATTCATTTAGTGGTAATCATTTGTTACTAAGGGGCACCGTGTCTTTCAGACACCGGTGATGAAATCACCTTTGAAAGGAGTGTAAATGAGTGGGAAATTATTTTCGCTCATATTGCCATTGATAAAGTGTCATCAAGCGGAGATGAATGCCTGTCAAACTGAAAGGTATTATTTATTCCCTGAAATAGCCACCTTTGTTTGCTGCTCCTTTTGTCTTGGCTGGTTCTGAATGTGATATAACACTGAAAGTAAGGTGTGTGTGGTAAATAATGTTTATAATGAGCTGACTGTGGCACTTCCCTATAGGCCTGTCTGAATTTTCCCAGAGAGGATCTCGGGAGAGGATTTAACCGCACCAAAAGGATCAAATCTTTACATCTGCTTGTCAAGTTTAACGCTGACACATCCTGTGACCCGTGGCTGACGTTTTGTTAAGCAGTGGCCAGATGCGAGGATCTGCGCATCGGTTTGACAGCCACATCTCTAATGTCCTCCAAATGTCCCCTCAGGTGTCAGCACACCTGCCTGCGCGCAGCGGGAAGCCACTATGACACCCCCCACAGAGCACCTCAATCACTCAGCACTATGGGAGTTCACCTCTACTGTAGGTTGCTATGCATGTACAAGACAAAAACACATACAGTATCTACCACATAAAAAAACATAAATGTCACACACGTCAATTGACTTGTCTAGTCAGCTTGTTTAAATCCTCATTTTACAACCTCAGCATGATTGATATTGCTTTGTTAAAAAAAATGGTGGGGAAAGGTCTTAATAGAGAAATACATGGATCAGCAAATAAACAATACGTTTAGCTGTTATGTTTTGTGAGTTCTGGATTCTAATCTGAAAAAGCTGTTCCACTTTATATTACATGGCCTTAACTACTATGCACCTACATTTAAATTAATCATTTGATACAGTGCACTTATTGTATACATACATGTTTTCACATTGTACTTTTATTTAAAAGAAATACCTGCATGTAATTACATCTGTAATTAATTTCTGTAATTATATTTATAATTACACTGTTGACCCATCCCTTACACCTTAACCCACCCTTAAACCTACCCATACCACCAAACCTGTCCCACCTCAATACAGTAGCAACAGAAGCGTTCTGCAATATAATATGAACACATTAAGTACATTGTACTTAGTTAAGGCCACCCAATATAAGGTGAAAAAAAAAAATTATAAATGGCAATAAATCAATATTTTAATATCAGAAGTATGGACAACAGTTATTCACATTTTTTTAGTTATTTCACAATCATGCTGTGAGAAAATGCTATAAGCAGCTTTTTGCTGAACAAAACATTGTCTCTAGTTTCTGAAAATGATAACAACCACAACAAACACACATTATTACTAAGATATTATTACCATCTGCCCTATTATTATTATAATAAGTAAATAATAAATCTGGCACTGTATAACAGTTATAACACACACACACACACACACACACACACACACACACACCATTTAAAAGTCTTTGAGAAAAATGATTAAAAGAAAATATGATTTCTCTGATTTAGATATTTGAACTGTTTTAATGGTACCATATACAGACACACACTACCATTCAAAATTTTGTGGTGGGTATTAGTTGCAATATTTTTTAAATGTTTTATTATTTTATTTTATTTTTTGAAAGAAGCATATTGAGCCCATCAATGCTCATTGATAATAATAATAATAATAATAATAATGATAATAAACATATAAAGTGATAGTGTGAAACATCTATTTGTATATATTTTACATTTTTATTTATTCTTGTGATGCAAAGCTGAATTTTCAGCATCCATTACTCCAGTCTTCAGTGTCATATGATCCTTCAAAAATCACTCTAATATTGATTTGGTGCTCAAGAAACATTAGAAGAAGCAGTTGTGCTTCTTAATATTTTCTTTCTGAAAACTGATACTTTTTTTTTTTCTGAGATGAATCAAGTCCAAAAGAACTTATAACAAAAAAAGCATCTTAAATTTTTTTAAAAAGTTTGCCATTAGTGTGTCCCCCTCCAGTTTCTTGGAATGCCCTCACTCTATCAGTCATGCAGTGTAAAAATTAACATACTCAGTCCTTCCTGCTCCAAGTTGCATGCCTTTTTTGCTCACCAGGGTGGTATGACACAGAGTATGATCCAAACCTTTTATGATTTTGTGTGGCCACGCAGCCATGAGGCCTGTGGTGTGAGATTGCTTTTGTGGTGACACAGAGGGAGAGAAAATGAGCTGGAGGTGGACTCTGCTGTTCTACACTGCCAATCTATTCTGGCTGAAGCAGAACTCTGACCCCCCAACCAATTTCTAATGGGTTTTGTGAGTCACAAGCAAACACACAGCTGGGGTCCAAACAAACTTCAGTACTTCTCACGTCTCTCTCGATCGCTTTTTCTCTTTTGCACAAGCCTCTTTTTTCTATCTTCTTTCCACTAACTAGTTTTATTTTATCTGTGTTGTTTGCTATTACGCAATTGTTTAAACTAATACTCATGGCTTTCTCTCACATATTACATTTCATGAAAGCGAGTGATTAGAATTACATCCCTGGAATGCTCATGAAATGCAAATTGTTGGCTTGTGATTAATACTATAATTGCAAACCTATCAGTTAGTGGGACTACTTATTGCCACATGAGCATGATGAAGAAATATGGATGTGACAGTGCAATTGTTGGACAATATTGGTAAAAGATAGTAAAACGTAATTAATATTCAATTATACAATTTACATAATTTATTTATGTGAATAATTGAATTAATTCAATTTACATTCTGTAAAATTGGAGGAGAGTTGGGGGGTTAGTGATTATTCCAAAATAATTCCCCAAAATGTTGTCTTTATATAATACAAAGCATAATCTCTATACTTCAAAACCAGCATGTGTTTTAACTGCAAGCAAGTTGCAGTTAAACTGTGATTAATGTTTACAAGTTGAATGTGCACCACTCCAAAACTTCTTGTTAACTCGTACTATAAAAAAGACTAAATGTTTTTCTTAAAATTGACTAAAACGATACAAACAATTTGAAAGGGCTAATGAGGCCAGTGTTTCTATATTTCTGCAAAAGATCAAGGTTATGGTTTATCTTCAGGGAATTAAAACAATAGGACATAACAGTAGATATGCAACAGGAAGTGAGTGAGAAAGTCTGCCCTTAAAGCTCTGTGATTGTTTGTTCTCATCAATCTCTGTCCTCTGTTGTACTGTTAATGCTCCACTTAGAGGAGGCTGGAGGCTATGCACTTCATTGCCTAAGCTTATTCCTTTGAGTTTAGATAATATAAAATGAGGTTGACTGTGAATTTCCATATCCCTTATACTGAGTAACATACTATTGAAAATATTGTGTAAGTCAATGCGTCATTTCCTACAAAGATAGACAGATGCATTCTCGTTCTTCCCTCCCACAGATACACGTATCTCGAAAATTATTTGCTCACCTTCATTACTATGTGGAGCACATGATTTAGGATGTGTTGTGTCGTACTAGGCTACAGCAGTTGTTAAAATACCACTGGAAGCAAGGAGCCTGCCAAGACCACTTTAGGTATCTTGCCTTCGTGCTCATTCAACAACATTACTGTGAAAACTATGTTTGCACGTAATGTGACATGTTTGAATGTGCTCTGAGGCATGGCTATTTTAAAAAGTGTTTCCTTGCACTGAACATGTTAAATCCATATTTTAGGCTGAAAGTCATCAATGATTTTTATCAAGAGATCTCTCTCTGCCCTAAATGACAAGGCATCAGTAAATATTTTCCAAAGGAAAAAAATAAAATATCTCTGCAGATTAAGTAAGGTTAAAGAACTGCACATCAGGCTTCCCTGTGAAACTTCACATCAAATAATTAGAGGGGAATTCCACCATGATAGCTGAGTGCCTCTGAAGTTCTGCCAGTGGGTTGCCTTGGGCAGTGAAAAGAAAGAGGGAAAGGAAACCTGATGCGAATATCCAAGCAAGAGAATGCAGCCCTAAGGGATAAAACAATAATCCACAAAGAGAGAAAAAGCACTCATTATAAAATTTGATAAAATAGCACATTTCTAAAAATCTTATGAATATGTTATAAGATTTTTGCATATGGGATTTTCATTTCTGTGCAGGATACACTGTAACAATTTGTTTCCTCTCACTTGGGAAACATTCTCGCTCCTTTGGTGATTACTGCAACACATTCCCAATAACTGTAAGACCAGCTGATTCTCACAACCAAACAAGCTTCAAACTGTTTTCAAAACCCACCTACTAGTCTCAAACTGACCTCACATGAATAAAGTAATTAAAAACATTTAATCATCTCCAACTGCACTAGAAATGCCCTACACTCACTGAGTGTGTTGTTACATGCACATTCTTAAAACGGTTATGTTTAATAAGCCAATACAGTTAGATTTTCGACATTTATCCCGATTTAGCCCAGCATGTAAACACCCTAACCTGTGTTCCATTGACTTATTGAAGTGTGCATGTGTAATATGGCCCTGTTCCAAATGGCACACTTCTTACGATCTTGTGGCTGCTGTATGCACGAGATTGTGAAGACTGTGAGATTGTATGGTGTCCCAATGTCATTTTAGGTTTCAGAAGGGTGGTTGTGAACACTCCCTTTGCAGTCAATATGGCACCTGATGCACACTTTTGCTGAGCCTGCACTGAAGTGAGCTCTGCAGCAGACTTCTACCCAGCAGTCAAAGTGGCATTGCATCACAGAAATGCAGACTCATAGGAAGACCATGAGTGTTTAGGGTACTATTTGGGACAGGGCCTGTGTGACAGGAAAGCGTCTTAGCAGCAGATTTAAACTCATCCAACCACAGCGAGTGTTTTGCGGTAGAGGAGGGAAAAAAATATCACAAACTCTGACTCTTTCTTGACCTAGGAAATTATAAAAATATGTTCTCATCTCATGTAGCCATATAGGACAAGTGGTACAGTCAAATATGAGAAGAGAAAGGGGGGGTTTTAATTATGTAACATCACAACTCGCATAACAAATGGAACACTCTGAGTAGAAGTGTATGTATACTTATGTTTCACCACCAGAAAATAACTAGATTTGTATTAGGTCCTGTAAACACAGTTTACTTGCATTGCTTTTATTAATTTGCATGTTAACCAGTAAAACAGGTTATTTTAATAAACTGATGTTTGGTGGTTATTAGCGAATGGTGTGCATGTAAACATACTCATTGATGTGACCCATGTAGCTGTATAGTAGTATTTTGACTGTCTATTAGTTGAGAAATCCAGTTTATTTGCAGTTACTTGGGGGTTTTATGCAGACCTGGCTTGCAATATATATTCCCAGCTACTCTGGTAATTGCATTTTTGCATTTTATTGAGTCACTTTGGTAAGTAAGATTATGCAAACACACCTGTCAATTCTACAAAGCGATTTATTCACAAATTACATAACACAACAGTAGTAAAAGATGTCTAGATAGTTTGTCACATTTGCCACCTTGACAAACCTAACTTTTGTTTAACTCTGCATTTCCATCCATTATTTCCATGGAGAAAACCTTCAGGGTGCAACATTACCATAGAAACAGACATAGCAGAGAAAGACATATAAATTTCTCCCCTTTAAATTAAATAAACAATTCTCGCTTGAACTGTAAAGACATGTCTTTATTGTAGAGCAGATGTGATGCAGGTCACACATAAAGCAAACAGCTCTGCTTATTGTGTGACCAGCATATCAAGTCTCTTATGAGCTCTCAAGGCATCTCATGCATAAAGGTGACTTGCGTCAGGCTGAATGCAGAAAAAAAGATATCACTGCTGCCATGTTAAGCACTGTGAGGTTTAAAAGGTGAGCTGATGAGCTATGGTTGCTTCTTTGCAGATTAAGATGTGCTTAAATGGGTCTAGAATAATATCTATGAAAATAGTGGTTATTATATCTATATCTATATATACATACATACGTACATACATACATACATACATATAATAAATTGTGTTCTAGTGCTATATTATATATAGTACATCACCCTTCCTGTATATGCCTATATATCACCCTGCCTGTATCTCTAGCTAAACTTTAGTATTCTTGGTTGAAGTATGGTTTGGTTCACTTGCCAATGTGAGATACACACAGCAGCCAAAAAAAAACACATAACATCTTCATAACACGTAATATAGCTTCTTAAAATGCTTCTTACAATGATTTTTGAGTTCTTTTTCATCCATACATTTTGTATTTAAAAAAAATGGAATTTATAGAATTTATAGAAATTACCCGTTTAATTTCTATATTAGAATTATAATTATTAGAATTACCCGTTCTTAACTCACTTCCCTGCTCAGAAAGTATCCCTTTTATTCAGCTTGCTCCAAAAAGCTTTGAGATACTCTCAATTGCTCTCTCTATATACTCAGTGGCATGATAAAACATGGTGCCAGATAGTCAGCAAGGGACAAGTTTGAGAGTTCTAAGCAAATCTCATAGATGGAAAAGAGATTTTAGTGTTGTGATCGTGAAAGCCACAGAACACTTCAACTGCATGTCCAAGGTTTTGTTCCACCCACACTTCAGTCACCGATGTCTTTGATGTTGACTAATAAAGACACTCAGAATTGTGTTCATACAGTATCTCCGTATTTCACAGAGTGCTCCTCATTCACCTTTTCCTCTACTCATTAGTTCACTTCCAAAGTCCCCTGTGGTGAGAAAATCATGTCCTTGGCGGGGCTGCCACTATGCTTCTCTTGCGTATTCTTTGCCACGAGAGGGAGAGAAGATAATCAGCTTGTCAGACAGCACTTAGGCTTCATTCTCCCCTGTAGGCTCGAGCAGGGATGTCAGTGTAGTGTTGAATGTGTCCTCTCAAGACACTGTGCCGAGCTGATAGCCAGCAAGGCCCCTTGGTCAAACTTGCCAGCCAATTACAGCATCCTGATCTCTCATTGACAAGCATGTCTCTGCTTGAAGGATGCAGAACACAATAACATATTTGCACTTTTTCTGAACTATTGCAGTTATAATGAATGTGTCAAAGGTTTGAATCAAGAGCGTGTCGACCTTAAAGGGGTCATATGATGCTGCTAAAAAGAACATTATTTTGTGTATTTGGTGTAATGAACTGTGTTTATGCAGTTTAAAGTTAAAAAAACACATTATTTTCCACATACTGTACATTATTGTTTCTCCTCTATGCCCCGCCTTTTTGAAACGCGTCGATTTTTACAAAGCTCATCGGTCTGAAAAAGCGAGGTGTGCTGCGACGAAACAAAACCATTAAAACCCATTACAAACGAGGCATTTGTTGCATCCAGTGGGGACATAATTACTGATTATTATGACTTATACTGTCTTTTTACGAGTTGCGTTCCAGTGCATCGCGCCGCGTAAACATAAAACTCTGTCTGCATTTGTGAACGCAACATGGTTGCAACAAACTTTATCTCAACAATGAATCTTCTAGTTTTGCATTCTTAAATTAAATTGAGGCCAGCAGTGATGAAAGTGGATAGAGATAAAGCACATACAGTATTTATAAACTGAATAAAAAAGTATCATTTACACTAATACACTAGTAATGATCTTCCACTGATCAACACCCATACTCTGTGACGACTTGTTTAAGAACATATTTTCATTATTAAAGGGTGGTGGTGACAGTTCTTACAATATCAGCCGTGCTAGTCCCCCAGCCTTTTGCAAAATCCATGTCATTAGCTAAAATGACATTATTTGATCTCCAGCCACTAATTCTACATCAAATTACTTTCAGAATGGCCTCTAAAGGCATTTAAGATTTCCATTCATTTTTAATCATTGCACAAAAATTATAAAATACTTTGTTTTTTTGTTTTATGCACACAAAGATATTGCCTATGCATCAATGTACTGGATATTTGTTCGGTCCTTTATTAATTACAGCATTCAATGCCAACTTCTTTCAGCATATTATATTAACAACCTAAATGGCAAAGCAATGTTTTTCACAATCGTGAAGGTTTCAGTGAAAATTTCAAATGTATTCTCATACAGGCATTTACATGAGTATGAAAAAATAATGGTCATTGTCAAATTGATGGATGTTTGAGCTGGGGTCTGATTTGCAGGGATGAACTAATTAGCCAGAGGAACATTCCACCAATCAGCATAATTGCCATTATTCAATTAAATTCAAGTTTATTTGTATAGCGCCTTTCACGATACAAATCGTTGCAAAGCAACTTTACAGCAAATTAAGTTTCTACAATATTTAGTAGTAGCTTATCAGTGGTGACTGACAGTTAATATACATGATATGCAGAAATGTACGGAAAAATCCATTAAAGACGTAATCAAACAGACGATGAACACTATTAACAGCAATTATTATATGATGCAATCAAACTTATAGCAAAATGTGGTAGTTCTGTATGTTGTTTCATGGTTGACATCATCTGAGGTCCTCTGAGGGGTTGGCATCATCTCTTCTCAGGTGTTCTGGATCCATTATCACCACCAACACTATGATAATGTGCTTATATACAAACTGCACAGACAGGGAAACATAAATTATTGACACCGAGTGCTTACTGGAAGCCCAGGTGTGGAACGGTATGTGTAGTATGTATTATATATACACACACTCAGCTTCCTCAGGCTAATTTCTGGAAAAAGCCATAATTGCTCGCTTTATAATTTATGACCGTTAGAGTAAGTCTGGCAAAGCACCATTACCTATTACTCACCAAGCCTCTAACTCTCGCTGCCGTGCTGTCAAAACACACGTGTACGTGCGCACACACACCCATTGTGTGGCAGTGTCTTAAATCACAGGGACAATTCTCTCTGTGGAGGGCTGGGTGGTATGTACTTCCCGTGTAAAAATGACATGAAATACAGATAAATACCGGCAGTGTGTTTGCTGTCTTTGTAGAAGCTCACCAGGACAACTGCTATTCTTCTATTTATTTTCCCCCATTTACAAGGACAAATTCAATTCATCGATACTTCATGACAGTCTAAAAATATATGGACCTGCCCTAAAACTAACTTTTAGCCTCTTGTGTTTTGCCCTTAATTTTGATTGTTTAATTGTAAAGCTCTGAATTAAACTATTGATTTTTTTATAT
>NW_015647043.1:51435-65210 GCF_001515625.1 Sinocyclocheilus rhinocerous
TAAAATATTTAAAATAAATATTTTACAAATATAATAAAAAATATAATAAATTATAAAATATTTAGTCTTATTTAAAAAGTAAAATTATGTTTTATAATTTTACTTTATTAGAATATTGATTTATTAATATGTTACAAATGCTTTCCTTTTTTCATTAATTTATTTTTACGCACTAGTTTCTTTTTCCTCACATTTGTGTTTGTTATTTTATTTTGCTTTAATCACACACAACATGATTTTTCCTTTTCCCATTTGTTGATTTTGTTTTCCATTTACCGATTGCTGTTTTTCTTCCATCTGTTGATTAAAGCATATCATGATAAATAAAATTTAGTTTCATACCACATTTCAAGCTGTGTGTAGCACCTGCTGTTTGTGGCCTCTGCTGGTCTGCATGGGCCCAGGGCAAATTCCATGTTGGCCTGTGCGTGAATCTGTATTTCTTTGAAAAAAAAAAAATTATAAGGTGGATACAATCAATGAACGAACAAACAAACAAATAAATAAATCAATAAATAAATAATAAGACAAGCCCCATTTAAAATGTGATGACTGGCAATGAAGACAGTTTTGAGAGAAATCATATATCATAGTAATCAACTAATGCGCCTGCAGATTACATAAATGTTCCTTGGAGATTTAGCCAGCTACTTGAGAGGGTTGTTATGTGTTAATTGGACATTAATCTGTTATCACATCACTTCAGAGACAAAATCTGAATCTTTATTACCCCCGGTATTTGAGCTGTTATACAATGTATTTGACAATTACTTAAACCACATTTTCACTTTTTTCTACATGTGTATGTGATGCTCACGAATGCATTTTATTGTCCACCTGGTGAACATCCTCACAGAAAACTAATACCATACCACTCCTCCATAAGCTCAATGATTCATAAGCATAGTTCACCCCAAAATGAAAATTGTCACCTTTTACTCACCTTCCTGTTGTTCAATACCTGCAAGACTTTCTTTCCTCTGCAGAATTGCAAAGATGATATTTTGAAGATTTTTTTTTTTTTTTCAAACAATGAAAGTCACCAAGGCATTTTTCAAAATATGGCATCTTATTTTGTATTATGCAGAACAAAGAAATGCATGCAGGTTTGGAACAGCATGAGCTTGAGTAAACAACAGAATTCTCATTTTTGGGTAAACCTACCCTTAAGGTGTTGTGCCTGTAGCACAAACAATGCGAATGAAGATTTCAGGCAGAGTTTAACACTTAGAATTAGGTTTTCTCTTGCCCAGTATTATGCCAAGCAACATGTATATTTTGAAGAACAACATGGATGTTCTTTCAGGGTACCTGATACTTTGAATGTCATTCATTCTACCTTCAAGAGGTTGACCTCAGATATCACTGCTGTTTATGACGCACCACAAGAGGATATGAATTCTGCAATTTCAATTGTCACTTCTCTATGTCCCATCCCCCTTAGTTACTGTTGCTATTTTGGTCAAACTTCCCTACCAGCACTTTCTGCTGCCAGCAAAACAGCAAATTAATTACAGATTAAGTGAAGACTTACTTCAGGAAGTAAATAACATTGACATTTTGAATAAACAGTGAATTATATCTTGTGATTGGTGGTAAAAGGTCTCCAGTATGCCATGGGAAGGTTATAGACAATATGTAAAACTGGGTAAAGAAACATGCGAATCAAGGGTAAAAAAATAATAAAAAAATTTAAATTCTGAAGAAATGCCACAAACTAGAAAAAAAGCCTAATTAGATATAACACAAAGCAATGGAATCACATAAAGCCAAATCTCACCACATCGTCCCCAAAAGATAATTAATAAAGTACAGCATAACAGGCAAACCATGTTGACATTAAAATGTGATTATTCTTTCTGCAAAATCAACCATGTATTATAGCAGAAGTCATATGGACAATAAAGTTGTGTGTCATTATTGTTACTATAACAGTTGGACATTCTTTCTGATTGGAGTGTCTTCTGTCTTGTCCTGAATTTTTGGGTAAGGATGTCATAACAGCACCTTAATAAAACAATTATAGGAGTGGCTTAATTAGTGGCATAAATTAAAGACTGCTTGAAGGTTTAACTTTAACATCAGTTGGTCTATGGTTGGAAAGAACTAGCCAATCAGTACACTGGTTTCAGCCTGAAGGATGGTAATGGCTTTGGTTACTGTGCTCCATGTAGTAGCATGCACGAGAAAGTGCAAATTCAGCTGGACTTATATCCTAAAAAAAGGATATAAGTAGTATATGAACAGAGCTATATATACAACAGAGCTTCAGTGTGCAACAAAACATCTAATGTACAAGCAGACAAAACTGCTGTAAGTTTGAACGAAACAAAGAGAAACATACAGGCCTGTGTGTAATATTTACTTACATATGCACTTTGATGGCTGTACAGTGAGCTCTGATGGCTGTCTCTCCCTTGTCTTTGATTATCCTCAAGAGCCTTTCGACTGGCATTTGGGCGCACAAGCTGGAAGAAACAGGAAACTGTAAGGAGTAGACATATTATACAGTGTCAGATATGCAAATCTTCCAAAGGACATTTAACAGATGCTTGAACAATACGTTTTTCTTCACTTTTTGCTTTCAGGACATCAACTGAAGACTCAGACTGATTTAGTAAAAGACTGATTTATTATCGTTATTAAGAATTACTGATACATCAAGATGGTATCTTCAGTCCTGGAATACAAAGTAAATATTGACACAATTTTACAGTTAAGCTGTCAAAAGTGTGCGTTTTCTCAGTTTCATTATAATAAGTTATTTCATGCAAATTATTTTATAGACTGCCACTGAAGTGGCATAGAGATGTCTATGTAGAGTTGCCAATCTTTTCCCTCTGAAAATCTGTTAGCTGTAATTTTGCAGTATTTACAGAAAGCTTGTCATATTTCTCATTAAGGGCTGGAGCCAGTCTAAATACATGATCTCAAACAGCTATCTCTGAAATACTGCTCATAGCCTACTTTTTATCTGCCATCTTGATGCTGGTGAAATAATCAAATGTGTAGTGACCCGCTGTGCAGGGCGCACAGCTTGACTGAGAACGAACATAAGGTCATGGCAGGGCGTGGCAACCCAACAGGCATAGTTTATCTGGTCATATAATATATTTTAATGGCATTTTTTCTTCTTTTTGGAGTATGACAACACGGTTAGTTTCATTTCACTGTATTAAAAAAGTAGCTTTGATAATCTGCAAAATCTCACCTTAAAAATTTTGCCGTCACCGATGTTGTGTTTCTTAGAGAATGTAATCTATGACTCAAAACCCAACAAAATGACTAGTGGCTTAAAAGCATTATTCATGCCACAATTGATTTTCATCTGCATTTTGTGAGATGACAGGTGTTAAAGGCAGTGGCTATTTGCACTAAGAACAAATAACAATAGATGCTATTTATACTAAGTGTAAATAGCAATTAGATGTTATTTACACTAAGTGAAAACAGCATATTGTCTTAGCAATAGATGCTATTTACACTAAGTGCAAATCGCAATGGATTCTATTTACACTAATTTAAAATATCTGCTATTTATACTACTTATTGCAAATAGTGGCAATTATCTGCACCTCAGTATTGTAGTACATTATAAAACAGTATGTTAAAAGCATTATTCATGCCACGTGTCATGTGAGATGACAGGTGTTAAAGGCAGTGGCTATTTGCACTAAGAACAAATAACAATAGATGCTATTTATACTAAGTGTAAATAGCAATTAGATGTTATTTACACTAAGTGAAAACAGCATATTGTCTTAGCAATAGATGCTATTTACACTAAGTGCAAATCGCAATGGATTCTATTTACACTAATTTAAAATATCTGCTATTTATACTACTTATTGCAAATAGTGGCAATTATCTGCACCTCAGTATTGTAGTACATTATAAAACAGTATGCAATACTAACGTATTGAGTGTAAATTATATTTTTAATTCAAATTAATTAATTATTAACTATAGTGATCATGGCTGTCAAGCTGTAAGCAATTCAGGTAAGGAATAGAACATTTGGCATGGGTTACAGTTCACAAGACACCCAGTCTAGTTTTAAGTTATGAAAAAAAAAACACTCACATTTTGCATACTCTTGGTTACACTTATAATAGCATGGGTCCCACTTTATATTAAGTGGCCATAATGCCTGTGTACTTACATAGTAACTATATGTGTACGTAGTATGTAACCACAGTGTAAGTACACATTGGTACATGGTATCTACAGCTCTAATGTTTGTGTAACTACACATATGTAACAACCCACTGAATGGTTTGTGTAAGTACAAATGTGTAACAGGACATTGGTAACAACACTTTTTTTTCACTTCACTAAGTACTTGTGTAACAGGAATTATATAACTACATTTTGTAGCAACAATATGTATAAGAGTAATTGGAAACATTTGATCCAGGGGGTGGAGATGGGTAGGTTTAGGGACATGTAAAGTGGGAGGAGTTGGATCTCGAGTTGGTGCACCACTGTAATACCAGTGTACTTACATGGTAACTCCTCAGGAACTGTCCACTTAATATAAAGTGTAACATTCTGGACACCAACCACAATTTTTATGTAAAGCCGCTGCTGTGTAACAGAGTAATTACATGGTAAATCTAATATAAAGTGTAACACTTTATAACACTTTCTTTACCAAAAAGTGCTGTTAGTCCTGTTACACATTTGTACTTTCATTACCAAAAAGTGTCATTACTAATGTCCTGTTACACATTTGTACTTACACATACCATTCAGTGGGTTGTTACATATGTGTAGTTACACAAACATTAGAGCTGTAGATACTATGTACCAATGTGTTCTTACACTGTGGTTACATACTATGTACACATCTAGTTACTATGTAAGTACACAGGTATTAGGGCCACTTAATATAAAGTGGGAGCATATCATGCATTTCTCATAGCATCATTTCAGAACAAACTGCCTTGGGAGAGAATGTATTCTTCACATCTCTTGAAATACACCTGTGGCAGAAAAACAAGTGCTGTTCTGTGTATATAAAGTTTTGGTGGTTGTCACGGTCCATGTGGAGAGATGAGGCGAGGACTCAAAGATGCAGTGAATGGGCTCTTTATTAATAACAAAAATAAACAAAACTAACAAAAGCTAAAAAATGCAAAAGAAAGTAAACAAAACAGAAACAACAACAAAAACAAGAAACAAAAATAACAAAAAAGAAAAAAAAAGGCAGGAAGGCCAGAACAAGGAGCACACAGACACATCCAACCACATACGATGAATAACGAAACAGCACATGACTGCAAACACAGTGAGACTAAGTAGGGCAGGTAACAAGGGAGACACAGGTGGAATAACTGAAACAATAATGAGGTGACAAGATGGGCGGGGTCGGACAATAGACAGGAGAGAGCACATGACACCAAACAAACACAACACAAGCCATGTGCTCACAGAAAACACAGTGTCATCTGGTGGCCATCCTGGGCACACCAGCTGAAGACTGTGACAGAATCCCGTCTCTAAGGAGCGGATTCCAGATGCTCCACAGTCCAGGGCACAGAACAAGAGTCCAGGAGGGTGGTGGAGAGGAGGCGGAACAGGTTGAGGGATGGTGGTCCAGGCCCGTGGAGTGGGAGAGGGCCTGGAGACTGTGGCAGAGCAAGTGACCAGGGCGGAGCCGTCAGAGCAGAAGACCACCACAGCAGAGCAGATGGAGAAGAGAACCACCACTGTTATTCAGGCGGAACTGAAATAGAGAGCACAGAGTGGTAAACAACAGTCTTTGTGGACTCTGAAGCCTCCCGGACTGGAGAGGTTTCTTGAGTGGACTCTGAGGGCTCCCGAACTGGAGCGGATTCTGGAGTGAACTCTGAATGCTCCCATGCAAGCAGAACAGTCTAGAGGCCAAAGGCAAAGACCGCCTTCTTGACTATGGAAGCAGCATTGAAATTGGGCGGCTCTGTGGTGACCTCTGAGACCACCAGAGTCGGGTCCTCCAGGACCACCGGACTCGGGACCACCAGAGTCGGGTCCTCCAGGACCACCGGACTCAGGACCACCAGAGTTGGGTCCTCCAGGACCACCAGACTTGGGACCACCAGAGTCAGGTCCTCCAGGACCACCGACTCAGTACCACCAGAGTCAGGTCCTCCAGGACCAACGGACTTAGTACTACTGGAGTCGGGTCCTCCAGGACCACCGGAGTCAGGTCCTCCAGGACCACCGGACTAGAGATCACCGGAGTCGGGTCCTCCAGGACCACCGGACTAGAGACCACCGGAGTCGGGTCTTCCAGGACCACTGGACTTGGGAGCATCAGAGTCAGGTCCTCCAGGACCATCGGACTTGGGACCACCAGACTTGGGACCACCAGAGTCAGGTCCTCCAGGATCACCGGACCTGAGCCCACCAGAGTCGGGTCCTCCAGAACCACTGGACTTGGGACCACCAGCCGTGGCAATGGAGTAGGAGCTCTCCTCCTCCTCTAAGAACGAGGCAAACCGGCGGGAATGGGCACAGGCTCAGCGGGTAGAGTCTGGTGGTGGTGTACTACCTTTCCCTCCTTGTGGAGCTGCAAGTAACTCCTCCAGGACCACCGGACTTGGGACCACAAGCCGTGGCAATTGAGTAGGAGCTCTCCTCCTCCTCTTCTGAGAACGAGGCAAACCGGCGGGAATGGGCACAGGCTCTGCGGGCAGAGTCTGGTGGTGGTGTACTAACTTTCCCTCCTTGCAGAGCTGCAAGTAACTGGAACAGTTCCAGAAATCCAATGATTCTGCCACCTCCATCTCCCAATGCAGTAGGGGTTTGTCCAGGCTGAGGTTAAAAATGTCCTTTAGAGCAAAGTCATTGTAGTCAAGCCCCTCCGCTGCACTCCAAATCTCCAGTGCGAACTCCCTCAGATCAGTTCCTCGTTGTCGGAGGGAGTTCAAGGTTTCGAGCTGGAGCATGCGTTGGTAGAGGGGGCTGCAGGAAGTGAAGGCTAGTGGATCATATGAGCCCATTCACCGCGGAGTTCTCATGTTGGCTGTTTCGTTCTGTCACGGTCCGTCTGGAGAGATGAGGCGAGGACTCAAAGATGCAGTGAATAGTGATGTTAGGTTCTTGAACGAATCATTCTTTTGAGCCGGTTCTCAGGAAGTAACCGGTTGAGCCGGTTCACAAATCTAACCGAATCGAACTTTAGTTCCGGGTTGATGACGCAGGACGCACAGCCGAAGTAGCACGTCCAACTCAAAAAGAACCGAATGAGCCGGTTCAAGCAACTGTCGAAGTTTGCCGAGGATTACCGAGGACTCAACAAGAACCGAATGAGCCGTGGCGAAGTTTGCCGAGGATTACCGAAGATTCTGATGAGTGAGATGACGATACTGTGCAAGCATGAGGCGCGTACTGGAAATATGCTTGTTTATTATGACTGTTATTAATTTACATTTTATTAAAACCTGCAAAAACCTTTCTGTCGTTCTCAGGAAGTAACCGGTTGAGCCGGTTCACAAATCTAACCGAATCGAACTTTAGTTCCGGGTTGATGACGCAGGACGCACAGCCGAAGTAGCACGTCCAACTCAAAAAGAACCGAATGAGCCGGTTCAAGCAACTGTCGAAGTTTGCCGAGGATTACCGAGGACTTAACAAGAACCGAATGAGCCGTGGCGAAGTTTGCCGAGGATTACCGAAGATTCTGATGAGTGAGTTGACGATACTGTGCAAGCCTGAGGCACGTACTGGAAATATGCTTATTATGACAGGTATTAAAAAACCCTGCAAAAACCTTTCTGTAGAGTGATGTAAAAAAAAATTACAATAGTTCATTGTGCATGCATATTATATTTAAAGTTGCTTAAGTGAAATCAAGGAGTTTATAAGACTGGTTTATTCATTCTTTATACTGTAGACATTTAGAACATATTCACGTTTGTGCATCAATATTTGTAACGTGTGCTGTAGCTGCAAAACTTTTAGGAATCTTATCCAAGTTGTAGGCTAGTCAATATTGGTCAGTCAGTCGTATCTGAGGATCCACGAATGAGGATCCACGAATGAAACTGTGACCACAAACACCATTAATAATAATGCAATAATCAGCAATAAGCTTTCACACAAATAACTTTATTTTTTAATGTTTCAATATGCGCTGACGCAAATGACTTATTTGAATTTTTCAATGATACAACATGGCACTGAGTTGTTAGAAAAGAAATGCGTAGTAGAGATGTTATTGCTTGATGATATCAGGAACCGATGAATCGGCTTTTTGAAACGGTTCAATGAGCCGATTTGTCCGAAAAGTACCAGGTCGCGGAAATGAATCGGACTTTGCATCACTAGCAGTGAATGGGCTCTTTATTAATAACAAAAATAAACAAAACTAACAAAAGCTACCTCGAGAGGAAAAAAACAGGCAGGAAGGCCAGAACAAGGAGCACACAGACACATCCAACCACATACGACGAATAACGAAACAGCACAGGACTGCAAACACAGGGAGACTAAGTAGGGCAGGTAAATAAGAGAATAAGTTCACGGGATAATTCATATAAACATGATTAGAAGTTGATCCCTTGTCATTTGAAATGTAACTTAAAGCTTAAAGAGTTAGGAATAAGTACGTAAAATTATTTTTTTGCCAAACTGCAGTAATTTTCTGTAAATCTAGGTCAGTTATGGTGACTTCCGGGCGAGCGGATTCTCCGCAGCTTTCTCGTCTCCGCTCTGTTGCTATGACTCATCAGGATTATAGCGCATTCGCAATGATTTGCTGGTCTGCAGCAGATTTAATGCGCGAGGTAAACTGTTCGCAAAGCGCTCGCCCAAGCGGAAAAATGTGCTGTTGCTGTCAGATCTCGATTGCCGAAAACCACATTGTGTTTGATGCAAAACCAACTCGATTAAATCAAAAGAAAAAAAAAACAAAAAAACACTAACTATATTTTTTTATTTTCTCAAGCAAAGCAAATTTTAAAAGTCCACTGAACAACTTACATTTTTGGTCATAGACAACATATGTTGAAGATATAGCCTAAGTTAATTGTCAACGTTATTGCCCAAGCGGTAAATAAAAAAAAATAATAATAAAATAAAAATGTGGTCTAGGCTATATAAAATTAATAATAACAAACATGTTGTTTTGCGTATATGCTCGTGTCGCTTACAGTTCAAGTCCTTCTCTGATTTTATTATTGTTTGCAAGGTTGCAACGTTACTTTGCAATATTTTAAATATTTTTGGGTATTTTGCATGGTCTGTTATTGTCACAAACAGGCAAGAGACAAGAGGAGTTCAGGTAAACAGAAGGGTTTATTGACAATGCTGTGATGGTCAGGATCGAAGGCAGGTGAGTATGAGAGATATGTGAAAGTTCTGGGTTTCTTAGCTTCTTGGTAATCTGGGTTCTGATTGTTGCAGGAATCCTGGAGACAAACCGGGGCTGAGGAGAATCGGGATCGCGGAGACGGAATAGACTTCTGGAGGTAAGGAAACAACAGGTAGTTATGCAGGTAAGGAGTCTGGCAATGTTCAGGTAGTGAACGGTAGACCGGACACTGGAACACGCAGTGGAGTGAGAAGATATAGCGGGCTTGATTGGTGATGCAGGTGCAGGTGATCAGAATTCGGGTGATTGGGATCTGGTGTGTGTCGGAGGAGGTGACTGTGCTGACGTGAGTGATTGTGATGATTTCCTGACATTACCCCATCCTCTAGGGGGGCTCCTGATGCCCCCATGCGGCGACGAGGGCGACCGCGACTTCGGGGTGCGGGCCGGTTTGGATGGTTGCGGTGGAATTCTTCCAGCAGTGATGGATCCAGTATATCGTCGCGGGCCACCCAGGACCTCTCCTCCGGTCTGTATCCTTCCCAGTCGATGAGATATTGTAACCGGCCACCCTGTCGCCGCGAATTTAGGATTTGTTTCACCTGGTACACCGAGGGCTGGTCCAGAACCTCAGGAGGAGGGGGTGCTTCCGGCTCGGTGGATCTGGAGGAGAAGGAAGAACAGGGTTTGAGGAGTGAGACGTGGAATGAGGGGTGCATTTTGTACCTTGGTGAAAGCTGAAGAAGGTAGGTGACTTGGTTGATTTGCCTCTGTATTGGGAACTTACCAATATAGCAGGGACTCAGCTTTTTTCAGGGCAGGCGGAGGTGCAGATCCCGGGTGGACAGCCAAACCAGCTCCCCAGGCTGGTAGGTGGGAGTAGCGGTACGCCAGGCATCTGCGAAGATCTTATGCCTCCGCACTGCTTGTTGGAGCTGGACGTGAGCAGAGTCCCACACTCTCTCGGAACCAGTAGTCCACAGCTGGAACCTCCGAGGGCTCTTCTGTCCAGGGGAAGAGTGGGGGTTGGTAGCCGAGCATGCACTGGAAAGGGGTCAGGCCGGTGGTATTCTGACGGAGGGAGTTTTGTGCATACTCGGCCCAAGGAAGGTAGCGGCTCCAGCTGTGCTGATCGTCATGGCAGTATGATCGGAGGTAACGTCCGAGCTCCTGGATCCTTCGTTCAGTCTGGCTATTCGTCTGTGGATGGTACCCCGAGGACAAGCTTACTGTCACTCCCAGTAATGTTGCCTGCCTGGGTGTCCAGAGCCCGGTACTTCATGCACTGAACCCAGAATGGTCTGACGCTGGGAGGTGGGAACGTACGTCTTCCCTTCTGGGCAGCCCGGCGGAGCAGGTTCGGTGCGAGTGGCGTCACGGATGTCCTGGTTGATATTCCACTGTATGGGGCTGACGATCAGGGCTGGAGGGAGAATGGGTTCTGGTTCTGTTGGAATGTTGGGAGAGTGAAGACGGGATAGTGCATCAGCCTTACAATTGCGATTTCCAGGTCTGTAAGTGATTGTGAATTGGAACCTTGTGAAGAACAAAGCCCATCGGGCTTGACGAGAGTTGAGTCTTTTGGCTTCATGGAGATATTGGAGATTCTTATGATCAGTGATCACTGAGAAAGGGTGATGGGCTCCCTCCAGCCAGTGACGCCACTCCTCCAGGGCCAGTTTGATGGCGAGCAGTTCCCGATTGCCAATGTCATAATTCTGCTCCGCCGGGTTCAGTTTCCTGGAGAAGTATGCGCAAGGATGGAGGATTGGAGGTTCCCCACATTGCTGTGACAGCACGGCCCCAACGCCGGTGGTAGAGGCGTCAACTTCCACTACAAATGGTACCTGGGGATCCGGATGGTGAAGGATGGGGGCCATGCTGAAGGCCTCCTTGAGCTGGTTGAATGTTTCGCGGGCATGGCTGTTCCAGGACAGGGACTTGGGTTTGCCTCGTAGCATGGAAGTAAGAGGGGCCGTGACAGGTCCAGTTTGGAGAAGACGCGAGCTCCACGGAGTTCCTCCAGGGTGGCTGGGACCAGGGGAAGTGGGTATGTTAGTTTCACCGTCTGGGAGTTCAGCATGCGATAGTCGATGCACGGCCTCAAGCCCCCGTCCTTCTTGCCCACAAAGAAGAAGCTCGAGGCTGCCGGGGAGGTGGATGGGCGGATGAAACCTTGCTTAAGAGCCTCCTGGATGTAATCCTCCATGGCCTTGCGCTCCGGGATGGACAGTGGGTATACTCTACCCTTAGGGAGTTTTGCCCCAGGCAGCAAGTCGATGGCACAGTCCCATGGCCGTTGCGGTGGAAGGCGAGTGGCTGCCTGCTTACTAAAGACATCCTGGAACGCCGCATAGTCAGATGGGACGGTCGGTGTTTCTTGAGGTTCTGGACTTTCAACAAGGGTGGAAGCAACTTGAGTCCTGACGGGGCGTGGAAGCGTTATGGGTAGAGTGCGGAGACAGTTTCTCTGGCATGACTCGCTCCAGCGAGTGATATCACAGGGTTCCCATCTGACCTCTGGAGAGTGGAGAGTGAGCCAGGGGCGTCCCAGGATGATATCCACTGTGGGTCCCTCTAGTACCAGGAAGGAAATGATTTCTTCATGCTGACTTCCGATCCTCAATCTTAGCGGTGGGGCGCGAAACTGCACCCGCCCACGCCCTAGCGGCTTTCCCTGAATCGTCTCGACTCGGAGCTCCCGGGCTTGACGTAGGCGGGGTAGATGAAGACGATTTAGGAGGTCATAGGATATGAAATTGCCCGAAGAACCCGAGTCGACAAGGGCTGAAACTGAAACCGAGAGGTTTTGGGTTAGCAGTTGCACTGGCAGCAGGGATAATTTCGATATTTCTGGTTCTATTTGGAGGGTACTCACCGCCGGGCGTGGGGGTTTGACTGGGCAGAAGCTGATGAAATGTCCTGGAGCACCACAGTACAGGCAGAGTCCGGCCGCTAAGCGGCGAGCACACTCGGCGCGAGTGAGTCGGGTGGAATCCATTTGCATGGGCTCTGGTACAGAGGGACCGCTGGTGGACGCGAAGGGCTGGTAGGCGGCTTCGTGGGGCTGGCAGGCTGACAACCGTTGCGAGATGAGAGTGGCTCATTGTAGGAAGCCTTCTAGTCTGATGTTGTCATCGTAGATGGCCATTTGAGCACGAAGGGGAGGGTTCAGACCTTGACGGTAGGCACTGAGGAGGGCCGCCTCATTCCAGCCACTAGTCGCCGCTAGTGTGCGAAATTGTAGTGTGTACTCACTGGTGGTGGAGGAGCCTTGACGCAGGCGCAGAAGTTGGTCGGACACGGAAAGTTCTCCCGTCGTGGAGCCAAACACTTCCTTGAAATGATTTTTGAAAGCATCATAGGAATTAATTATGGCACTATCAGCGTTCCATATTGCTCGGGCCCATTCCAGCGCGTTGCCGTTTAAGAGGGAAATTAAGAAGGCTACCTTCGAACGCTCCGTTGTGAACTTCTGCGGCTGCATCTCTATAAACAGATCCACTTGTAGAAGGAAGCCGCCACACACAGCCTGAACCGGGGCTGAGGAGAATCGGGATCGCGGAGACGTTATAGACCCCTGGAGGTAAGGAAACAACAGGTAATTATGCAGGTAAGGAGTCTGGCAATGTTCAGGTAGTGAACGGTAATCCGGACACTGGAACACTGAGTGGAGTGAGAAGATATAGCGGGCTTGATTGGTGATGCAGGTGCAGGTGATCAGAATTCGGGTGATTGGGATCTGGTGTGTGTCGGAGGAGGTGACTGTGCTGACGTGAGTGATTGTGATGATTTCCTTACAGTTATGTCACCCGGGTCGGAGTTTTAACTCCTATTCAGTGTGAATAAAAAAAAAATATTTATCTGATGCAGAGAGACATATAGACCGGGGGAATCCCCACCATCTCCCCACCCTCTGATTACGTATCATAAAATAACTATGTGTAAACCTTATTTGGTGGTTTTTACTTGGAAAACCAGCTATATTTTTCTTGCATTCGAATAACAATGGAACCTGAAATGATAGAAGAAGGATTGGAGATGAATTTCATTTACAAATAAGGTAGGAAATGTGCATACTTTTAAATCGACACCTGCCACGGTGTTTTTTATTTGTCATCTGTGATCCCTTTTGAGTGTCCTTAAAGGGATAGTTCACCCAAAAATGAAAATTTGATGTTTATCTGCTTACCCCCAGGGCATCCAAGATGTAGGTGACTTTGTTTCTTCAGTAGAACACATTTGATGATTTTTAAGTCCAACCGTTGAAGTCTATCAGTCTTATAATGCATGGCAATGGTAACAAAATCTATGAGAGTAAAAAAAACATGCACAGACAAATCCAAATTAAACCCTGCGGCTCGTGACGACACATTGATGTCCCAACACACGAAACGATCGGTTTGTGCCAGAAACCGAACAGTATTTATATCATTTTTTACCTCTAATACAACACTATGTCCAACTTCCTTGAGCG
>NW_015647043.1:65232-75004 GCF_001515625.1 Sinocyclocheilus rhinocerous
GACTCCGCCCCTTACCTGGACCCTTCCTTCCTGACCACTGCCCTTCCCTTCACGAACCCCGCAGCACGACGAGGACACCAGATCCCCTGTTTATTTTGGACACTTGATTCCCTTTTTTCTGAACACTTTGTTTATTTTCTGTTAATAAAAGAAACACACCCCTGACGCCACACCTACTGTGTCTGTCATTTGCTCCTCCCGCGACAACACCCATTAACGTAAACTACGCCAGAGCGCGTACACACCTCTGTGTTCTACTGAAGAAACAAAGTCACCTACATCTTGGATGCCCTGGGGGTAAGCAGATAAACATCAAATTTTCATTTTTGGGTGAACTATCCCTTTAAAACCGATGGGGGGGGGGTAGATCTGGTTCAAGGGAATGAGTCCTGCAACATATAATATAGATCAAGATCAATCCACTTTCCTACAGAGTTTAGTTTCAACATTGATCAGACTTACCTGTCTGTAGATTTCTAGTAATCCTGAAGACCTTGATTAGTCTGTTCAGGTGTATTTGATTAGGGTCAGAGCTAAAGGAAAATGGATTATGATTATTGTTTGACTTCATCAAATGTAATCAATCAATCTTAAAATCATTGACAATCATAAAATTTAATTCATACAGAAAGCATTTTTTGGGGGGAGGGAGATTTAAAAAAGTGAAATATGCAGATTCTGGACGCATGCAGCTCTTTACTCATAACAGATCATAGAGAGGCATAGTATTGAGGAAAAAAAAAACTGTCATCTCTCTTCTGTAGCCTAACACAGGAGATTGAGGACATGAACCGAACGTGCTGCTTTGAAGCAGTCTAGCTTGCAGCATATAATCCAAATGATCAGACAAAATAGGAACACTGGTAAAAAAGGAAGATATGATGTTTTGAGACAACATTAAAAAAGGGGGGGATTTGAAGCTATTAAAGTGGGACATCTCGTATTCAGTGGAGAGCTGGAGGCTGCTGCCATCAATCAATTCAACTGGCTTTAGCAGGTGCGGAAATTGAGAAACTGTGTATAGCTGCATATTAAACACTGACATTCAGCCATTTCATTTACGAAGATATAGATAACAGGCCACCATTCATACATCTAATTCATTTCCATGAACTGGATCTTCTAAACCGTTCATTTTAAACATTTTGCTTTGTCAAATGCACAGAAATAGGATTTGTGTTAAGCTAATTTAGCAACATCCTACTTGTATGGCACCTATGATTGAGCTCATTAACAGCTTCAATATGATTTATGATGATGATTATGAAGTCTTAAAGTAGCCCCATGTTGGCCAGTTGAGCACCCTTAACAATCACCCCGAGATATTCTCTAGTTTGAACCATCATCCATAGTTGTTTTCACTTGCCTATACTCCACAAAAACACATCCAATTTAGGGCCTGTATTGAATCACTGCCACAAACCAAATTTAGGTGAGAGTGATGTCAGGAATGCTCAGAATTGCATTGTTACAGGCAGACAACTGGAAATATTTCACATACAGTAGTTCAGAGTTAAACATCTCCTTTCACAATTTGTAAAAAAATAAAAGCAGAGGATGGGGGGCAAAGTCTTTTAGAAAAAGAGCTTCAGATTTCAGGTCTATTTTGTACCTTGTTCGTGGAAAGTGCCATTTATTTTCACAATAAGTATTGATTCTTTTTATAATGTGTGTCATCTGTAGTTGAGAGCATGTAGTGGACCTTAATTAAAGGATGTTGAAATAGAGGATGGCAGAAGGACTGGAGGTTTGGACAATGTTCAAGAACAGTACAGGAGGGTATAATCTCCTGTGTTGACATGGTTAATTAGCCCAGGTTAGAGGGAAGTGAGGTTGATCATATATCACACTCTTATTCACAGATCCATTTACTATCCCACTTTAGGGAATTATTTTCTCTCTACCCCTCGCTGCAAGAGGGTTTGAGAAGATGAGCATTGTGTGTCTGGGTGGAGAGGACACATACAAAAGTCAAATATTAATTTGTCTAATTTCATAATGAGCAGGAACAGAGGAAAAACAGGGCTAATATTCCAGTGGGCCTAATTAAAATTGGTGAGAGCTTGAGAAAAGCAGTTGCACTGAGGTGATTTTAGACTCAGCTCAAATGAGAAGACCTAATTAAGGAGACTGATGGCCTTTACTTAGAAGCCGCCTGAGATGTGTCGAGCACTTTGTGTTTGTCCCCACAGCAGATCACTTTAATTAACCACTGTCTGTATCAAATCTGGCAGGAAAATTAATAAATAAGGTCCAGTTACTAAAAAAAAAAGTAATACAAAACTATTATAATAATTATGATGATTGTGATGATAATAAATACAGCTGCAACTTGCAATTATGAGGCCATGCACAATAAAACCTCCATCTCATAAGCTCCGCCTACATTGAACTCAGTATGAGGCAAAGTCAAGAAAAACGAAACTGAGCCACACTGGATGGGACTTTGGATTGTTTCCAAAGATGAAAGCACACAAAAGTAAGATACTGCTGTAAACAGGTTTTAATATGCAGGCTTGAATAGCAAGCAGCTAATTGCAGACAATGTGGCCAGTTGTGGGCATTTTGATTGTGTTGTACTCTTCATGACTCAAGCAAGCTCATGAGCAGGCCAAGTTATTTAAAAGTTATAACCACAGTTATCACCGTTTGTTTTTAATAAGCCAAAGTGCAGCAAAGATAAAGCGCCAGTCCAGAACGCCTCCTCATCCTCAAGTTTATTTATGCAGTACAAGAAAAGCTATCAAAAACTTTTAAAAACTTTTGTCCAGCATGGTCAAAAAAAAATTCTTTACAAAAGGTATTGACATGTTTAATAATTTTTATATTTGTTTAGCACAAGGTGGCACTATCTCTAAACTGCTAACAAAGGAAAAGTGCAAAGTATTGATAATCAAAATGTGTATATAATACCCTGTAAAAAAATGAATATATATATATATATATATTGTACTGTAAATGATGATCTTCACTGCCACTTGAAAACTTGGGCCAAATACAGGAAATGAAAATGGCAGATAATACAGTCAGGCAGAAATCAAGCCACCAGATACAGTAACTCATTTTAGGGATAAATAAATGTTTTATTATTTATTTATTTTTTGTTTGTTTATAATATCACTACCAGACAAACAGGTCTGAAATATAAAGTTTGATGTCCCTGTGTTATCTATCATCCACAATGAAAAAGTTAATTTTGTATTCACTTTTATTATGGATGACAAATTAAACAACGGACACGGCATTAAAGAGTCATGGTTGGATTTCTATGAAGGATTTGGTGTCAAGAATATTATTTAAATGTTATTTATTTATTTATTTATTATTTGTTTTATTTATTTAAGATTATGACAGCCTTTAGTCACACAAATTGGCAAAGAACATGACAAGGCTGAAAATAGCAAATATTTTATTTTTTTATTTTTTTATTTTTTTTAAATTGAACATCCACTTCCTTCCGATCACAAACATTCTTATCAGGGACACAGTAGGAAGTGCAGGGGACTTTTAATTATTATTCTTACTCTTATTCTTATTTTTATTCATTTATTTATTTGTTTGTTTGTTTGTTTGTTTGTTTGACTATGCTTAATTTTTACTTTTCCCCACAAATTGTACAAAATAGGAATGGAATTTCACATAAAACCTTGTATTTACAATCTTTTTTTATAGTAATCATGTAATGGATTATTTTGGAAACAAAATGGAGAATTCCAGGTAAAGGAAACAACAAGCTTGGTGAGCTCAATCCTTTTATTTATGTATTCATTCATTCATTCATTCATTTATTGTTTGTTTGTTTGTTTCTCAATAAAAAATTACTTTTCTCAAAAATTACTTTACGTGTCTCAATGGGAAGTAAATGGTGGGGCTGCTACTCCTTTAAAATTGATGGGTAATTCCTGAGCACAGTTAAGAAAACAAAATGTACATGGATTTTCATGACAACAGCATAGTTTAAAGTGGTTCTGATGTGAAGTGTTCAGAATGTAGGGTAGATTGCAGACCGTACGAGATGGAGTGCCAGTAAAAAAAAAAAAAAAACGTAGTTTGAACCAGTGTTTTATAAGAGTAATTAGATATTAGAATAATAATAAATAGCATTGTATTTGTATTTTTCACATGCTCAAACAATTATTAAACAAGACCAGCTACTATTGAAATCTCACTATAAGTGAGACCTTATGAACTGCTTCTGCTACTCTACCCTGTTTTTAGAATTTGCCATTAATCAGTTTTGAAGGGCCACACATCCAAATAATGGGCCTTAAAAGTGATTAATCATCTACTGAGAAAGAATGAGAGAGGATTTGAGATGTTAGCCCCATAGCAATAAATCACCCTCATAGTACTTGGGGAAATATTCAAATAGTGACACCAATAAAACAATACAGCTCTCCCTCTCTGACCTAGCATGACAAATTCATAATCATTATTAACTTCCATTTGCTATGAAAGAAAGAAAGATTCAGCTGTCAGAAATTCTGAAGAATATCAGGGTGTCAGTGGTGCTGACAGATCAATTTCAACCCACAGTTTACAACATGAATACACACAGAATGACAGGGCAAGGTTAACTGTTTTTCAGATAATGTTTTTCACACAGTGAAAATATTTAGAGTATTTCAACAGCTCCTGGATCCATTAAAACACTCTTTATGTGCACATTAGAAGAAGATAATTAAGCTTGGACTGTTATCAAGTACTTTTTAAGGATCCCTACTCTTATGATTCTTAGCCTTGAGTCTGTGAGGGCCGGCATTTCTTGTCTGTGTTTCGTTGGTGGAGTATAGATGGTGCAGCTCTATTTCATTCTGACTAATCACTTAATGTTTTTATCCATTATAAATACATTTTACTCTTAAATAATCTCTCTTTTACAATAATCCACCCATATGTCTAATCTCTGTGTTGCTTTGTGGCTCACAATCACTTTCAGGAGTCATTTTAAGGCATTCCAGTGTGGCTTTCTTACCATGTAAACATTATTAAGCGAAATGCGAACCTTATAATTATTTTTATATACTTTAGCAAAACAGTTTGTTTTGATCTGACGGAGTTCAGCTTGCCTTGGGAGAAAGCTAACTGCCAAATTTTTCTCAGGGGTTTTAGATGAGGTTTCATCTTGTAAAGAGAACATAAATTGCTGAATCCTCTTGCTGCCAAGCGAGCTGTGTCACTCACATCCATCAAGCGGTGGAGGCTTGAGTAGTTTATTAATACACCGCATTATGTATATGAGATGTTTGCTTCTCTTTCTCTCTCTATCTTTCACACTCGCATTCTCTTTTTTTTCCCTTTTTTTCCCTTTTTTAACATTCTTACAGTTCCTCCTACGGTCGACATTGAAGGAGTACTATCTTTGTGTTTTTATGACACAATGCTAGAACTGGAGCTAATCTTAATCTATGACACCGTTACTCATCTGCTAAAAGCTACCTAAATTTATCCACTAGCAGTGCATACTCCGACTAATAGTGATTGCTTTCTGACACTCGTCCTTGGGAGGATGCCGGGAATGCAGTGAGAGGGCAGGAAGTATCATCTTAATGCCTTAAAGCTGCACTATATATCTCCGTGAAAAGTACTCACGCCCCACAGGCATTAGTGCAGCTGTATACATGCTCACACGCAAGCAAAAGTATTCACATCTAACATATACCGTCAAGTTCAAAAAGAGCACTTTCTTGTGCGCAGATGTACACTTTAATAAAAATAAGTGATCTCTGTGTTTGAGACTTGAGTGTGGGAATGTGTTTTAGTGGTACTTAACACACCACAAGATTTGCATTTTGCATTTAAAACATTAAGTGCCAGAAATAGTTATTCCTGAACCCTGAACTGTTGAAAATACCAGCTTAGACATTATTAAACACCAGGCTGGTTTATACTAATGTGCTGTTTTTAAAGTTGGATGAAATAGAAGTAGCAACAGATATTGTTGTCCATGTTTTGACATACAGTACACCTGAGAACAAATGATCAAAAAATCTTCTTCATTTTCATTACTTATATTGATGGGACTCAGTGGGCAAAGGGCATTGAGAGTTTGGTTGTGTTAAAATCTCAAAGAAACAAATTGTTTACTGTACAATTGAGTACATATTATCGAAGAAAAAAAAATTGTAGAGCAGGGACTTGGTTCTATCCATCCATTGTTGACTGGAATTTAAGATGTGGGCGTTGCTCTCAAAAAGCACTGCAATTGACTGCTTGCAGTCGATTGTGGAGGGGTGGGGCTCAAGTAAACTAAATAATAGGAGACATCTAGTAAATGTCACCAGAGAGAAGTTGTTTTCACTGGAAGATCAAGTTATGACATTTTGATGAAACGAGGTAAAGAAAGTATATAAAAATACATGGACGAACTGTTCATAACACGATGCATTTACAAAATAGGGTGCATTTTAATTTTAGGCTGACTAGCCGACAGGCATTGCTTTTTGATTAAGCTTGTTGACCAAAGAAATATAGCTAGTTAATCTAGTTAAGAATCCTGGTTAGGGGATCTACAGTCAAAATACAACATAGTCTTTTATCTTTTTTCTTGCTAAGTAAAGTGCTGTTTAGTGCTATAGCATTATCAAGGCTGAGTATTCATTTTAATCCTTACTCATTCCCATGGGAACCCGTGTGGTTGTCCTAATGTACTATAGCAGCCTTTGATCCTCTTTGATTTCTGAATCCTGCAATTGTTGGATGCCTCTTTAAGTACAAGCCATGACTCAGATAGGTTGGCAACCCAAGGTTTTCTCACTTTTATGTCATTAATTATCTATCAAAGTATTGCAGAAGGGTTGTTTAACTTTGTGCATCTTTATGCTTTGATGATATTTTGGGTGAAATGTCTAGCACGTACTATTCTAAATAGCACAGTATAGAAAATTTGAACACAAACTCAGTTCCAGCAAGTGAGCGTCACGGTGATTGACAGCTCTTGTCTTTCTGTACTCCTCCCACGCTGTAATTGACTTGGCTGGGGCAGCTGTGTGTCTGTGTGAGTGTCTTCCTTAAATGGTTATTAATTAGCATTAGAGAGTGCAGTCTGCTCACACCTCGCCTCTCTTAATCCTGAGCGTGTGGCTTTTCGCGAATCCATTAGCCACGGCGTGGAAGTCGCTTCTGCGCCAGAGTCAATTACTTTATTCATGCCGCTTTGCTGTTTTGGAGACTCAGCCTTGACATTGTCAGCAGCCAGACTGAAACAAAAGCATAAAAAGGAACCAGTCACTTTTACATTTCAGACCTCGTTTGATTGATTTCATATTTGCCTTTCATATTATTTGTTATTGGCCATTAACCTCTTCATTCTCATTAGATATAGTGCTTTACCCCCTCCATTTTCAGTTTGCAAACTTTCTTGTGTATTCAATAGGTTACGTAAGATTTTTCCCTGTCTTAAGAGACTGTAAATATGCTGTGCCTCGCCTCATGGCAGAACGTACATGTGGTGGATTTTCAAGCATTATTTTAAGTGTGAGCAGGTTACATTCTTTGTCACATGTTTGGTGTAGCTACTAAAAGGCACGTCTTTGAGCTTTTGGCTGAGCTCCCAAATCCAAACCCCATTAAGAAGTACATCTAAAAGCTTTCAGATTGCCAGTGAGGGGAAGCCCATCCCTACGGTATGAAATTAGATTGCACCGTGCTACTATGAGGCAACACGTGTTTCTTCATTCCCAGGAGGAGCTGTCACTTTCCCGTCGCAATGCTTTGCCATGTGGGACCTGTGACTGTTTATGTTGTCCGTAGCTGTTTGTGGGGCAATATTTCCTACTTTACCGCCAACCTCCCATTTATTAGTGACAAAGCTCACTGCAATAGTCTGTTCTGACCTATTCGTGACTGGCACTGACATTTAAGAAATACCAACAAGAAGGCAGTGCAAACTGACAGGGTGGACTGGAGGAGTGGCGCGTAGCATTTTAAACGGCAAATGTTGGAGAGGACATGCTGTCACACTGTTCCTTCCCACCAGGCCTTCAACCCAAGTGTGTTGGGTAGATGATGAGCACCATGGGAGGTAGTGTTGGGCGATATGGTAATTTTTCAAATCGTCATATCGCCAGTCCATGAGATCGCCGATAGACAATATTATTGTGCGTGGGTGGGTGGGAGCAACAGAGAGACTCACTGTGCTTGTCATAGGCTATTTCATAACTATTTGGTGTTTTAAACCGCACGCAAGAGAGAGGGAGCCTATGGAAGCACCACAAATCTAAATAATATACTTTCAAACATACTTACTAACTAACATGTTAAATACAAAAATATTTAAAACAGCTAGTTCATATATATTTGGATACAACAGTCATACATCGCTAGGACCGCGCGTCCTGTGACAAGTTTGTCGCATCGATGCACGGAAGTTATCAATCTGGTCTGCAAAATCAGTCAACGGTGAAAATCAAAAGTAGATTTATTTTAAAGACCAACAGTTTAACACTAAATATTGGACATAAACGAACACGTTAAATATACGATTAAAATATTGCATATATATAGGCCGTTCAGATTACTTGTTAAAGTGCAACAAAATACGTTATATCAGCAGACGAAACGATATGTATCTGTGTTTGTGGTTGGAGACTCCTTCACCGGCTACAGGCTCCTCATTTGCGCGTGTGTGTGTGTGTGTGTGTGAAATACAGTGCTGAATGAAAAACCATAATAATAATAATTATTATTATTATTATTATTATTATTATTATTATTAATACATTAATAGGAGTATGAGCCTATATCGTCTTGACTATCAACAAAGACATCTGCTATCGTCGATATCTCTGACTGTCGTTGATACACTAAACTATCGTCTATTGGCACAACCCTAATGGGAGGTCATTAGAGGCAGGGGCATGTCTACGTGGTGGCCAGGGGTGGCACCAGCCCCCCACCCTGAAATTTGGCTGGCCACCCCAGGTGCCCCCCCCACCAGATGTCTTGCAATAGGCTTGTTTTTAGTAAATTTCTAACTGCATCTGGCAGTGGCGGGTCCTGGCATGTGTAGGCAGCTGCCTAGGGGCGCTCGCTTCTCTTCTTTATACTTAATTTTAGGCGGTTTCTATAGTGTGATCTTAATGACAATCTGTGTCTCATTTAGAAGGCTGCGCCCTCCGGAGGTCGCATCCTCTGTAGGATAAATATTGTTATTGGCTCTGCTCTGTCACTGTCTCTGTCTCTGTCATTCTTTGTTTAGTGAGTGTACACGGTGTACACGATGATACATCGTTCCGCCAGTGAAAAACCCATACCGGTCGACCTCTAGAGGTCATCTGCACTGCTGAGATCGCTCACTGGTAGGCTTTGGAATTCTCCTTTGGCCATTCGGTCAGCTTCCTTGTGTGGCGGCTAAAGGAAAATTGGAGTTACAGAAGGTCAGATCTTCGTGCTTGGAATGGCTCCACCTACAACATATCAATCACAGATGAACTCATTAACATTGATGTGCATGGCTTTTACCATGGGGTTACCATGTTCAGTAGCTTCTAATATATAGTAAGATGGCTACAGGCAATGGAATGGGAGAGCGGATTTAGGCTGGAAGATGATGGAGGGGCTGAAGGTGGCTTGTTCATAATGCTGGCTGGATGCTCCCTGTTCTCTGATACCCCTATGAGAGGCATAAGTTCCTCACTCTGGACTCTAGGCTTTAAGATCAATAGGATTATAGGACTTGTGCTAAAAGGTTGTCTTAGTTCTCCCTGCAGCTTGCGTTGCACTTTCATGCCAACTTCACTTCTTCACGAACATCATCTCTGACTCAGTGCAG
>NW_015647043.1:75367-78735 GCF_001515625.1 Sinocyclocheilus rhinocerous
CCCCCCCTGAAATTTGGCTGGCCACCCCAGGTGCCCCCCCTACCAGATGTCTTGCAATAGGCTTGTTTTTAGTAAATTTCTAACTGCATCTGGCAGTGGCCGATCCTGGCATGTGTAGGCAGCTGGCTAGGGCCGCTTTCTTCTCTTCTTTATACTTCATTTTAGGCGGTTTCTATAGTGTGATCTTAATGACAATGTCGAGAGCGCATAATGTTACGCGATCCATGTGCGCGAGGATGAATCTCTCCACTCCCAAGCGGATTTCCTTCACTCACACAAAACTGGACGTGTGCTTTTAAATATTGTTCTTTTATGAATTGGCTCTGCTCTGTCACTGTCTCTGTCTCTGTCATTCTTTGTTTAGTGAGTGTACACGATGTATTATAACATACATCGTTCCGCCAGTGAAAAACCCATACCGGTCGACCTCTAGAGGTCATCTGCACTGCTGAGATCGCTCACTGGTAGGCTTTGGAATTCTCCTTTGGCCATTCGGTCAGCTTCCTTGTGTGGCGGCTAAAGGAAAATTGGAGTTACAGAAGGTCAGATCTTCGTGCTTGGAATGGCTCCACCTACAACATATCAATCACAGATGAACTCATTAACATTGATGTGCATGGCTTTTACCATGGGGTTACCATGTTCAGTAGCTTCTAATATATAGGAAGAGGGCTACAGACGAGGCTCTGTTTGGGTTGGTGAGAGCTGACTGTGGTTTGTATTGATGGCACTCAGTGGGCGAGAGAGTGGGAGAGTGGATTTAGGGGAAAAGGCTCTAGTGGCAGGCCGGAAGATGATGGAGGGGCTGTAGGTGGCGTGTTCATAATGCTGCCTGAATGTTACCTGTGCTCTGATACCCCTATGAGAGGCATAAGATCCTCACGCTGGACTCTAGGCTTTAAGATCAATAGGATTATGGGACTTGTGCTAAAAGCTTGTCTTAGTTCTCCCTGCAGCTTGCGTTGCACTTTCATGCCAACTTCACTTCTTCACGAACATCATCTCTGACTCAGTGCAGTGGATCATTGAGTATGTGGACCGTAAGTTCTGTCACTATATTTGACTTCTCTGGGATATTGAGCATCACTTTTCTTGTGTGTGCCTTTAAATAAGAAGTGTTAAAACTTTTGAACCAATGAAGGTCCCACTTTATATTAAGTGGCACTAATACCTGTGTACTTACATAGTAACTAGATGTGTGAATTAGATATACTGGGAAACCACTGAAGATCATTTCTAAAAATAGATTGTCAAATGAATATACAACATTTAAATGCTTATATAGCAAATGTGTTATGTATGTATGTATGTATGTATGTATGTATGTATTTATGTATTGGTTGGTTAGTCAATAATAAATATAATTAGGCTTGAAGGTGACACATGACAATGAGCTTTAGACTCAAAGCTAGTATTTCACTCTAAAGATGCATAAACTGCAGTACTGCTTATTTGTGAAATGTCCTTGGGTATGAGAATGGTCCAAATAAAATAATGTTTACCTAATCAAAACCTAGTACACTGATGTTACACTGCTGTCACTGTAAAATACATACACTGTAGGTGTAGGTGTGTAGGTAGTAGGTGTGCCTTTTAGATACATTTGACTGATATCCATTCAGGTAACTGTTTCTGTTTGGGAAAAGAAAACACACACACACACACACACACATTAATTGAGCATTGTCAAGCTTGAAATTACCTTGTGTCACAGACCCGCAACAGAAATGAGTGTTAAATCTGTCAATATTAGTCATTTACTCAAAAACATTTGAGCTAAACCAAAAACATTATTGAGGTTTTTCATGAGATGCACAGGATTAAATTACAATTGATTAAAAAATAATATGCTGGAAAAATAAGGATAAAGCAATTAAACTGCACAAGAAAAGAAAAGTCTGTAAAACATGCAGCCCAATGCACCATGTAATTATGAATGAATTTTCTGCATTTATGAATTGCATTGTGTTGTGTTTTAGGTTTGAAGGAATTGTCAGTAAACTTAACGGAAAATGTACTGTTTTCAATACAAACCCCCCCCACCACCACCATTTCTCTTAGCCTTAAAATATTGGTGTATCTCTGTAAGGTCAAGTTGGGTGTAATGGGATTCTATCACATAAATCATTTCTTAAAGAATTTAGATTCCGTGAATAAGACCTACCCCTATTTGCCCACACAAAGACCTCTCCCAGTCCCAGTGGTCCTCTCACAATGGGTCTACTACCATTTCCCAAGGATCGCTACACTTTAAATGCTATTATGTGGAAGCATTCATTGTCACATAAGACATAACATTGCTGGTCAAAACATCCAGTTAAAAAGTAAAATAAAATATTGAACAGGAATACACAAGGGACTTGTAACCATGAAAAATGGAGATAGAATTAAGAATGTGTGTGTTTGCATGAAAAGAGTGAGAAAGAAGAGAGACTCTTGTTGCATTGGTGCGGTGTTTGAGGCCAGATTCAAAGAGGAATTGTGCATTATGATTCTGTGATTGTTATGTTATGTTAAGAACTAATTTTTGTGTAAATCGTTCGTAAAGCTGTTCTGACGTAAATTTTCGGATTCATGAAAGTGTTCATATTTTTAAATAGTTGGTACGAAAGAAATGTACACCTGCTCCCTACCATGTGTAAATAGTGCATAAAACGTTCTGTGTTCTTTTTGGCAAACTGATGACACTGAATTTTGATGCACTGCCATCATAATATTTTACAAGTTTGTTTGCTCTGTTGTTTTTTTTTGTAACTGAGAGTTGATAAACTGTTTAGCTTTGGGTAAAATGCAATGCTTGTCCCTGTAACTTTTTACCCAGCCGTCCAATCAATGAAGGAGGGGTGGGTTAAATAGCCTACTACACTGACCAATCATCCTACTTGTACAACAACTGAACAACAATAGAGAAGATAATATTGATGGTTACTGTATTTTTATATTCAGTAATTTTCTTCAAAATGAGATACTAGTAATATGTTACTGCCGTGGATATTCCACATTATACAACAGTTCATTCTGGTTCTCAAATCTGATTGGTTGAGAACCGTGAGATATTGTACTGGTATCGCTACAGGAACGCCCTTTCACCGTTTATCACTCCGCTTCTCGTATTTCTCACAGCAAGTGTCATGACGGACTCCCAAATCCACTAAAATATAAAAATAATACTGTTTTTGTGTCACGGAATGTAGTTTTAAGAGTTTTTTAGGCGAGAATGTACTTGTTTAGATTTCAAATATGCAGTTTGTTAATAAAGATAACATCTATTTGAAAATTTGCTTTGACACTTTCGGAGATGTGAGCTCCAGGGCGTCAGCGGCCATTCAGCGCTCATGAATGAGATATAATTTGTTTTGGGTAAATCT
>NW_015647043.1:78795-88888 GCF_001515625.1 Sinocyclocheilus rhinocerous
TTTCGGAGATGTGAGCTCCAGGGCGTCAGCGGCCATTCAGCGCTCATGAACCCGCCGATAGCAGCCTCACCTCGGCCAGATCTTCTGGAATTTGCCGCTGGCTCTGATGTCTCTAGTGGTTAAACATGAGATATAATTTGTTTTGGGTAATTCTAACGGGCAGTCTTTGGTCTCATTAATCTATTATTTGTTCCAGAGCAAATGGTTTTGGCTGAGGGCAAAATCTCATAACGTTAAATTTTATGTAACTTTAATGCTGTATATCAGAGCGCCGCCTTTGTACTTTTTACTGAATTGTCTAGCAACTTTTATGATGGCTGTTGTTGTTGTTTATTCAATAAATACTATTTCATATTCATAGTAGTATTTAGTATTGGGAAATTGTGTGTGTGTGTGTGTGTGTGTGTGTTCATGATGATGATTTTTGTGACATTGTTCCGCCATTAGATAGCGACAAGTTTTACGAGTCAGTAGTAAAGACTTTTATATCGAGAGACTGAAACTGTTACGGGGCTGACGAGACGTGAGACGTGCGGATCCAATTGCAAGCTATTTATTAGGAGAAGACAGAGACGTGGTCATAAAACAGGCATGGGTCAGATAATGGCAGACAGGTATATGGCGGCCAAGACACAAGAAGAAACCTAAGGCTAGCGGAGGTGAACGATCGGCAAACAGAATCAAAGGGGCGAGACTAGAGGGATAAGTCCAGGTACAAGGCAAGGTCCAGGCAGGGGCAAACAGAATCAAAATAGGGCAAGACGAGAGGAGGAATCCGAGAGACACAGGCGAAGATCAAGAAACGAGAACACAGACAAGGCAAGACTAAGGTGAGGCTAAGACAAACTAAACGGGCTCTGTAATGTAGCTATCGCTAGGGGAGTGATAATCGCTAAACAATACTCGGCAGTGGAATGGGATCAGAGTGAGAGTTAAATAGGGGATGTGTGAGTGATAACAGCTGTGTGCAATCAGTGCTGTGTGCAATCAACTGTGTGTGTGTCATCAGTGCAGTGGATGATGGGATATGTAGTCCGGGGTGATATGCAACAGTGTGTAGTGCGAGAGTCAATGAAATGGGAAGGGTGACCTCTGATGGCTAGCAGACGGAAGTTCATGGACCGGATACGTGACAGAAACGGAAGTTATTTTTACTTTTAATAAGAGCTTGTAAGACGCAGTTAACAAATGCACTGCACAGTGCTGTCATTGGAAATCACCCTTAACAGATGAAAGGATAGTAAGACAAAGATATCGCTTTCCTCAATGAGGATCTTGAGCTCAGCTGTTAAACTGTCAAACTGAGATTTTAATCTGTGGCGGAAGGAAGTAGTTCTGCACAAAAGGGTTTTTAAAGACACTCCATTGTTGTTTTTCTTATATATTTACACACTCGTGCCGTCGGACTGTTGTATAAACGCAATATCACACGAGTAGACGGGAGATGTGGCTGTATATCGGCACGCTGTGATTGCCTACGGCCAGGGCCGCATTAAGACCGCACTGGGCCCCGGGGCTATGACTTACTGCAGGGCCCCCCGGATGTTTTGGAAAGTGCTACGCCACGTTTTTGTGCCATCTAGTGGTTTAGATGAAAATAATATCAAAGGTCCTTTAGCCCCGTTGTACCCATATATATATATATATATATATATATATGTAGAAGCTTTAAATAGGATTTTTATACCATATCAAAATTCTTGATGCACGGAAATTTAATAATTTTTGTTACCAATTTCAATTTCAATAAAAAAATAATACTAGCCTAAGTAAAAATAAGCTTACTGAAGACAAGTAAACAGTCACAAATTAGGCTACAACAGAACAAAGATCATCAAAAACGGCCTACTTGAAAAACTTAAAGCACTGAATAATAAATATATTGTATAAAGAAAATGTGCAAATAGACTGAATAGTCTTCACTGTATAAATTCAATATACATTCATTCTTATTTATTTTACAAAAGTGATTCAGTCAAGGACAGTAAGTTATTTTCTTTCTGATGTTTGATTTACATTATTGACACAAATGGTAACATCAGCTATATTAGGCTGCATTATAGTTCACCCAAAAATGATAATTCTGTTGATGTTCTAAACCTGTATGAGATTCATTCATGCTGTTGAACACAAAATAATATATTTGGAACAATATTGTATTGTAACCAAACAGTTGCTGGGCCCTCACTACTTCCATATATGAAAAGATCTCATCATATAGGCTAAGGATCTCATATAGTCTAACACATGCTTTATCTTTAACTATTAACATTAATTTAATACACAAATAACTGTGTTTACGAGGATACTCGCAAAGACGGGGATTTTGACACATAACTATGTGTATTTGACCATTTAAGCACAAGGAGCGAAAGTTTAGTCAGTAATACGAGCAGGTGCGCGCCGCTTGTATCAGGTAGAAACTATTTTAACGTACGCATTTACCAGAATGAATTCTGCCCCGCAGCGTAATGTCCATGAACAGTATAAACCATTTGTTTTAAAACCTACTTAAAATGCCTTGAAATGATAAGCTTAGACTACATCATGACGCACTTCAATCAACGATTGATATATTTCTACCGAATTATCTCCCAACCCTTAAATGAATATAGTTTGTTGAAACACAAAAACAATATAAATCCAGTTAATAATCAAACTAACCTAAAATCTGTGTGGACGATGACACTGTTTTTATCTGCTCCATGTGCCCGGTTCACTTGCTGTTCCAGCAACTCCCACTCCATCATCAGCTTTAGTAAAATAACCTGATAGCTGGGGAATTTACTAAGTCATGTTTTTTTATGTTGTTTGTATTTGAAGTTTTTTGTTTTTTGAACCCCTCTCTCTTTTAGAATTGCTGACATTTTTGCTTATTGAATGTTGTTCTTTACGCGACCATTTCCAGATTACTCCAGAACAAAGTGAAGAGAGGTGAATGCAGACATGCTTGGGCAGCAATCACCTGATAGATACGTGCGCATATCGTTCAAAAGTCAAATATAGAATAAATGCATTTGATTGGTAAACCAAATTCAGACTTTACGTTTCAATCTCAAATGGTAATGCATGGAATTTACGGAAAAGCTCAACTAAATAACAGCGCTAATAAGTGGGGGGCGTGGTGGTTTTGGCGATCGGCGCTCCAGTCAATCTACTCCACAGCCAATCACGGGCCCCCTCCTTGCTCAGGCCCCGGGGCTTCAGCCCCGCCTAGCCAAATGGTTAAAACGGCCCTGCCTACGGCTGAATCACAGCTGTGCCGATATACAGCCATATCTCACGTCTACTCGTATGATATTGCTCATTTATAGCAACCAAAGTGCTGTGCCACCAAAGCATTTTCAAGTGCCACCAGCTGGCCGTTTTCAGAAGAGCGCCTGACATTTTTTTCAGCTGGCTAAAAACGCTTTGGTGGACATACATTATTGAATATTTATTGTTAGGCATACACTGTAAAAACTGCAACTGCATATTTTCCAGCTTACAAAACCTTTTGAGTCTCAAATACTAGAAAATGCAGTTCCCCTTCAGGAATTCGAGCTGCATCGAGATTCACTTTGGGAACGCCCCTGCATGACCGCGTTCTGAAGCACGTCTAAAATCAGTCCAATGGAGCAGAGAGACGTCACGAGCGGGGTGACGTGAGCGCCAGGAAGTATAAAAGCGCATCCGGCAGAGCGCAAGTTAGCTTCTGCTCTTCAGTAGCGCTCTGTGTATGTGTCAGTCTATTTACTGTTGTCTGTCAGTCCACAAGCATTCAAAAGAATATGTCAAAGTCTAAACTAATATCTATGGCGAGCAAACGGCATTGCAGACGTTGTGTGCCACCCTGCCCACGTTATCTGGTAGCGGGGGATACACACGATCTGTGTGTTGTTTGTTTAGGAACGGAGCATGCACGGTCAGCTTTCGAGGGAGCTGATTGTCATCAATGCGAGTTACTCTCGCTGCGTATGCTCTGCTCTCGCCTGGCTGTGTTTGATGAGAGCGGCCAGGCTCGCGATCCCGCTGGCAGCGGACCCGCTGTTGCCGATGGTATTGACTACGAGGAAGATTAGAAAAGATTAGAAAATATTATTACTGATTATACCTGTAAATTTAATCTAAATAAAAAATTATTGTTAGTTGTTTGTTGTGAACTATAAAATAATTGTTGAGACAACTCAAAGGTCTTGCTGCATCAAGTTGCCTTACTTTTTTAAGTATTCTCAACAGTTTATGTTTTACAGTGTATGGCCTATTAGTCTTTTTTGCATTTATGCAATATACTGGAGCCAAACCTGAGAAAGGAGTCCAGAATATTCCACTGCGTTCCTGGACACGCAATTTGCATAGCTGTAATTCATAGGCGGGGATTATGCTAATTGTGAATGAGTGCGCATGAGCGCCCTATTTACGAATGATTGGAATTGACCTATCGGTAAGCCCCGCCCCTCTTAGTTACTGTTGCTCACTCGGACAAACAAACGGAGCTGCTCACTGTCTTACAATGACCTTCTTCCGAGGTGTTTCTGATCAATTTGGGACATAGATGGACCTTCAAGTGGGACTTAAATATGCCATGGAGGGATATATAAAAGATATTAAAATAAATATGTAAAAATACAGATCATAATGCAAACGGGAGAATTATGTTACGGTCGTCATGATTGCAGTGACAACATCCCGAATCAACACCGTTCATATACCGCAGAGTAAGATTAAATTAATTTACATTTAACCAGATTAATATGGATAGGCACTCTAATATAGACCTTCGTTTATGTGTTTTTGACTTCCACTGCACGGTACATGACGTGAGAACAGCTCGCTATTTAGGTTTGTACGTTAGCATGGACTCACTAACTTTAACGCTAACGTTAGCTAGTTTTAGCCAGAGATACCTTGCTGAAGCACAAGATGACATTAATGTTCTGCTTGAGCAGATGAAAAGTGTAACCTAATGAGAGTATGACAACCAGAAAATGAACGTTTTCGTCTTCATTGTGATTGGGGTTGAATGCTTAGGGACATTTTGCTCTGTTTTGGTTGGATTTAGGAAATGGAATAAAATAAATTGCATTGCCTATCCTCTCAGGATAACTGGAATTAGTGTTACAAGTACCCCAGACACATCGTTTTCCATTTTTGTAGCATAAACACCATTAAGCCGATGCGAGCTTCGGATCTTCCAATGTTTCTCTATGGCGCTGAAACCTAAAGATGTCCAAGTTCCACTCCCTGTGCAACTGATACTCGACTGCCATTGGCTCATCTGCGTTCGAGGGGAGGGGCTTACCGATAGGTCAATTAGATCGCGTGGGTGTTTGAATTGCGATCTCGATCTTTTAACGATTAATCGTGCACTCATATATTTACGAATGTTTCATGAATGAGGCCCATTAAGTCTTCAGTATCACATGATCCTTTTGTTGTTTTTCAACCATTTTGTCCTATCCTTCAGTTTAATCATTTGAGTTTAATTTTAATTAATTAGTGTAAATGATATGTAAAAGACCTTAGAATCTATAAATTGAAAACAACCTCAGTTAGATCAGCTATTATTCTGTGTAATATGTGAGTGCTGTGAGCCTTTGATTGTTGGCTGGTTGATAGGGAGTTGCCAGACATTTGTTCTAGGTGGTTGCAAGGGTGTTGTATGGATGCTGCTAGAATATTGTGTTTGGTTATTATGGTGTTAATTAGAATTTTGTAATAAAAATATATGAGATGTTTCAAAAATGTCAAGAAATTATTTATGAACTGTATTTTCCTACAGAACAAAGCATCCAGTAACTGCCCTGCTGTATTGTCTTTAATATTCGGGAAACCACAAACAGCACTCAGTCGATCTCACTGCTTTGATGTGACTACCCATCTGCTACGGCCCACAAGCCGCTTGCGGTGCTTAATTAGCTTTTTGTCAAGTTCGCTGTTTACAGTTGAAATTGTCACAGACCCCAATCTCACGTGCTGCCACTGGCTGTACACAGACTGATGGGGAAGCATGTGCTGCGCCTCGGAGACACACACTTTCTGTGCTTCACACTTTAAATCTTGAAGCACACTTTCAAAACCTACTGCAGTTTAGATTTCAGTCTGCAGTTCAAAGGCATTCCTGTAGAGGTATGGAATTTCAAATCTAAATTTATCTGATGGTATGATTGCCTGCGGTAGAAAATATAAAGTAGCCAAGGATCTTCATTCATAGATGGAACAACTCACTCTGCAGGCGTGAACAAGCAGCGGTAGAAATGTGTTGTGAAAAGTTGATGAACAGAGTACTTTTTGAGTACTTGAGAATAGTATTCACACCAGAGTATCTTAGACATTTCAAGTTCAAATGTCAAGTTTATAAAGTGCAAGACAAAATTATGGCTGGGATTGAAAGTAGACCTACTTATTTACTGTAAAACATTTCACTCTGTTGTGAAGCTGTACTTGTAAAAAAAAACAAATTATGTCCAGAAATACAAACTGCATGCACAAATGAGCTTGACAGTCCATATAAATCTTGCCGGGTTGTCCCCAGTGAGGTGAAGTCTGGGCTGCTGGCCAGTTATCAGCTTGTTTACATTAAACTGCATTATAAGCCCCTTGGGATGGATAGGGACAAATACAATAGCGTCATGATCAGACACCACATTTGTCTGCAGATCTTTCTCCTCATTTGGAGACTTTCGGGACTTTTTTCCTCCATGTCCTCATGAATTCGTAAACATAGGCCTCTGCATTTTAAAATAACGTTTTATTGTGGTTATACAGAAGTGCTAGTGTGTGTTCTCTTACTGGCTTTTGTGGTATGATGCAAACATATTCCAAATGTCGCATGTAAATCAAAGCAGATGTGGAGATCAGATGATCAGTGTATGGAGCTTGAGTAGAAATAAAGTAGAATAGATCATTATCTTTTTCTTTGAACTAAAACTATAGCATTTCTCCTAAACATCCTTTGTTGTTGCATGTTACTTGTAGTTTTTTTTCTCTCTCTCTTTTTCTAAGAACTTCGTTTAGAGATTAATCAACTGTGACAAAACGGACAGCCCAAGTTGTACTACATCTTGCTGACTCAATGCCTCACTAATTGGTCAGAGACCAGAGAACTGTGTGAGGTAACAGTTGATTTTTGTTAGTGTTGCCTCTGCGTTTCATTACCTGCTTTTTTTCCCTTTCAGTTATTTATTTCTGCTTTTTTAATCAAAGAGAAAGCATTGTTTATTATGATGTGTTGTTAGCATCCAATTAGTGTCTAAGCTGATAATTAAATTTTAGTCTCAGTGTTCTTTCCTAGCTATGCACTTCTGCAGTCATGCAGGTTTGATGATGCTCACTCAGACACAACAAAAATAAATACAGAAAACAGATTTAAAAAACAGGGGAAAAAATACATGTCTTGTTGTCAGAATTGTTGTGCTAAGTGCTAAATTCTACCTGGAACATTGTTAGCCCGACTTTGTTTCCAAAAGAACATTACGCCTTTACTCTGTCCTGATTCATTATTCTTTCTTCTGTCTGTGGGATGTCGTCTAAGGCTGAAATCTGGTTGGTACTTTAAATGCATATCTTCCTTCTTTTACTCACCTGGTTGTAATTTGTTTGGCATGATCACTGTTGTTCATCTGTTGGAGAAATGTGTTGTCTCATCACTCTTACTGTAAAGTCCTCTGTTGTAGGTTAATGCAACATGGAGCGAATTATATCAACATTTTCTGTTTTCGCATGACTTGGGGGACTTGTAGTTTGTTTCTTCATTCCATAATTAACATTTTGAATGCATAGATTATGCCAACAGTTTAGGGTGCTTAAACTAGAAGCTTTGACAGAGCATCTGATGGATATGAATGTGCAAGATCATTTTAAGTGTGTGAACATAATTCGAAATTAAGCAGGAAAACGCTCTGATTCGAAAAAGCACACTCCCTTTTGAAGATCTCATTGGTTGGTGGATGTCTACGTCAGAACACATTGCAGCAGAAGTCTTTTGCAGTGTTCTCTGTCATGGTGTGTAAATGTATGTATAGGGGCAATTGGTATTTGAGAAAGGAAACCCTTCTCTTCTCTTCTCTTCTCTTTTTTTGTTTTTTGTTAACAGGATGTATCCACCTTATTTTTCCAGTAAGAGTGGGCGCAGCCATTTGTACATTTTATGGGTCTTAGTTCTAGTTTCATCCACTTCCAGATATTTTTTAGCTTTACAAAACAGCTCATTTTGCTGTTTGATATTGCAAATCGGTGTGTCTTACCATATTATTTTAAAGTGTTATCTTAATTATGAACACACTGGTTTGTAGTTTAAACAGTTTTACTGTTACTGCACGTTGTTATTCTTCTCGTTATTTCCCTACTGCGGCTAATGAACCGGAAGTCTCGCCCATTCACAAAAAACGGCTTACTTCCGTGTTGAAAAATAAGATATATACCGTTTTTGAAGTTTGTGGGGCCTATGATACTGTTCAATGTGCAAACTTAATATGATTTTTATATGTGTTAGTTGTGTTTATTGAGAGTTTGATTTTTCTCATTAAGTTCATGCAATTTTGGCTTCTACTCTTGTAAATTGACACAAATATTGTGAAGCCCTCAGTTAAAAGTTAGCTAGTAGTTGCTCTCCCTTGATATTTGGAATTAGCTTTCCATTCTGGTCTGTAATTTTGAACATTAACTCTTGTATGTGAAACTGTTTTAAAAGCAGTGCCTACAGAATAGGGTGTTAGTGGAATATTTGAGTCTTCAGAAACTCTTGTGAGCAGCCTGACCATCACTAGCATTACTTTACATGCAAGACTGATTACAAGCTATATTAAAAAAAAATATATTATATCAGGCATTACCTGCTAATCGGAAGTTGATACATATTCTTCACTTGCCTTCTGTTCTTTTAGAATTTTAGGATGACATTTTCATGACATTTGTGATGCTATGATTATAGGATATTTTTTTACATTTGTGTGGCGCAGCAGAACTACAAAGTAGAATAATCCTCACAAGATAGTCTTTTATATGAAATGTCACAGATCAGGGTTTTACAGGAAAGTGGAAAAACCAGCATGAGTTTTAAGTATTTTAGCTCCCCATTTCACTTGCTTTCTTCATATTTCAGTTTCTACCTTCTTATGTTTGGGCTTAACATTAAGGATAAAATTGGACTGCATTATAACATGCTTTTAAAGTGAAGTTGAAAGTCAGTGGCTCATGCACTAAGGTGGTTAGTGTTAGCTCAGGGAATTCAGAAACAATAAAAGCTCCTTAAAACACACACTGCTACAGCAACTAAAGAGGTTCATGGTTTTCCGTTTCTTGATATTAGACCAGTTTCACCACAGACTGTGCATCTGACTTTGGACTTGTGAAAAAGTATAAACTCAGGGCACGTCCTGGGGAACTCTGAGACTTTTAATCTGTGGTGGAACTGATCGCAGTTGACCAAATAATCTGCCAATTCCCTTCACCGGACTGCAACGTCAACAGAGGCTAAGTCCCTAGCCCTCTCATCCCAGAGAGCTTGCTCAGCACTATAAAGAAGCATTAAATCCCAGGAAGAGAAAATGAGAGGTTTCAAAGTAAGAAGATGATGAGTGGACATATATAGGTTGGGGCAAGGTTTTCAGACTATCTGGATGTATTATACTGTAGCTGTCACAACTTTCTCGGGGAGATTATTTGGCAGTTTCAGGTTACATAGTTGACATTCCGCCCACATTGGATGATTGGGATGATGACATGAAGTACATGGGAGGTTGTTTGGGGAAATGTACATACCATCTACAGCCGATGACAGCTATACACGCCATACTTGTTACACGCCAGTCTGTTGTCAGGTCAGAGAGAAAGTTGGATATCCCTACATGAGTAATAGGGGTAATTGCTGCTCACATCATAATACAGATACTTGAGTTTAATTTAGAGTGAGAAGTAAATTATATCAATCGAATTGGAAAGGAAGTGAACAGTGTGTACAAATAGTGTAGTTGTGGAGCTACAGTACTTCTCCTTCCTCCTCCTCTGCTAATTTTATCATGCACAAATGATGAAAACGCAAACAGTCACAGGAAGCAGACGTTCACAGGCCACATTTATACAGAGAGACGTTCTTGCCAGAAGCAATGACAAT
>NW_015647043.1:88915-90685 GCF_001515625.1 Sinocyclocheilus rhinocerous
TCTACCAAATAACGACATATCTAAATGTCATGTTTACTTTAAAAGGTTGTTGTGGGTTTTATTTTTGCTTAAAAGTTCTATTCAATGTACTATTCATAGATACTGGGAGTATACACACATACTCTTGAAAATGTATAAATTATAAATGTATATATATGTACACACACACACACACACACACACAGTGTGTGTGACCTTGAGAGACATGCGCTTGCACCTACATTTAGCTTTGCTCTTTTTTGTCTCCTTCTCTTTCTGCTTCATTAATTGGTGCTTGAGTTGTGCAATGTGCAAATGTATAAAATTTACTGAACAAACATTCCCTACACAGCTGCCTACCAAAGTCTGTCAAAAATCTATAAAAATGCTACTGTAAAAAGCTGTTAATTGTTTAACAGTACATTCCCTTACAGTGAAAAACTGCAATAGATCTATCGGGACATTTAATATAACTTTATATTAAAATACTGTTGAATGTGCAGATGTTGTACGTAAAAATAACGTCAGCTTTTAATTTGGAATAATATGGAAAAAATATATAAACTGACATTTCCAGAATACCCTGTGACACGTCATATTTGATGGTTTACCATATTAATATGTTTCTTCGTTTTCTTTTTTTTTTTGTGTGTGTTTGTGTTACGATGATGGTGTTTTATATTTGTGTGTGACACTGTGCACTTTCTGTTATTTACCTCAATTTGTGAAAAAGCTACTTATGAACTTCAATTCATCATGTGTGTTTCTCTTTACAACCTAAGTGAGCAAAACTGAGTTTAGAAGCAGGATGGTTATGCTAATTCAACAAAAACTGGATTATTTTTTTATTTTAATTTTTTATTCTGGCAACCACAATTGTCAGGTTTATTGTGTAAAAACAATAGGATTTTAATCTATTTTATTTGATTTTATTATTTGATTTGATTTCTTTCTTTTTTCTTCTTTTTTTTAATAATAATTTATAGTGTTGTGCAAGCAGAGCATCATCCTTTTGACTACATTCAATCCGAAATGGAGACATTGTGTATAGCTGTACCATTTTCTATGAGACTTGGTTTCTTCTCCTCTCTTACCATGCTGCCAGTTTGAGAGGGGCAGCAGGCACAAGCTGGGAATCATTCCAGGAACCTTTCTCAAGCAGCTGAATATTCATCTTCATTAGGGCATCATCACCCCACCACACTCCACTGCTGATTCCTGTTAACACTGAGCGAATGTGCAAAACGGGTGCTGGGAGAGGCGACATGACGGGATGAGGCTTAGAGAAAGGAGGAATATTGAATGAGTGACAGAGCTGGGGAGGACAGGGTGAGCTTGAACAAGATTATGAAGGACACGCTGATCTCATTGCTTGCTTCAGCAACGTGCCCCTCATACTGATACTGCCATATATGAAATACTGGAGAATACAAGGACATTAGCAATGGAACTGTCTTCAATTCATTTTATCTTTTTGCTAGTTTACTTTAGAAATTGAGATTTATACATCATCTGAATGCTGAATAAATAAGCTTTCCATTGATATGGTTTGTTATGATAGGACAATATTTGGCCGAGATACAACTATTTGAAAATCTGGAATCTGAGGGTGCAAAAAAATCAAAATATTGAGAAAATCACCTTTAAAATTGTCCAAATTAAGTTCTTATAATGCATATTACTTACCAAAAATTAAGTTTTAATATATTTACAGTAGGAAATTTACAAAATATCTTCATGGAACATGATCTTTACTTAATATCCTAATGATTTTTGGCATAAAAGAAAAAT
>NW_015647043.1:91062-95333 GCF_001515625.1 Sinocyclocheilus rhinocerous
TATATATATATTTATTAAACTTGTAAACGTGTCTTACATTTTTCACTTGTTTTACTCCATTCTTCTTGCATTTAGATTCATCTGAATGCACTTTCTTTCTTTTTTTTTTCTCAAAATCATAATTTGTTTAGCCTGTTCTGGTTGTTTTGTCTTGCTATTTCTTGCTGGCCTTCAAAGAAGTCCAGAAATCACTTTATGATGAGAAGCATTCCTTGAAGAAAAAGTATCTGTATTGCTCATGTTTTATATTAACTGATAAATATTATTAATATAAATTATATCTTTTCATCTTATTCGTTCAAAGCTCACCATGTTTACTGTCTTGGTAATAAGGAGTTTGTTCACTGATAAATTGGCATATAAAAAATAGGATTTATTTTATAATCTTATCATGTGTGCTTCATGCACGTCATATTATCAATTCCATGTTCCATTTTAGTTAATTTCTAATATAGAATTCTTAAGTTTCCACCTTAATTGATGTATAGGACGGAGCAGGGTCTTATATGTTGGTAAAAGTGACCTACGTGGAGAATGTAGATTTATTTTCTTTTTTTCAGGCATCAGAGACCTTCTATGGAGTTATTAGTGTTGCTTTTTAAGACTGAGCCCAAAGTGAATACAAAAACAGATAAACAGGGGCACTGGGTATTAAAAATCTGTATTGCCAGCCAATTACAGCACTCTGTCTCCCTACATTACGGCTTGTGGGCAATGGGATTCCATGCTGTAATCAGTGATGCCCGTCAGATCCTGTCTTAATGTGTTAGAAAACCTTCCAGCAGGCTATTGAAATATACATTAAAGCTTTGTTTATAGTCTGCTTCTCCTGCATTTGCTAATAAATATCCTGTATTTATCCTGAGACATGTTGTATTAATGTGGACAAAACCTGGAGTATTTGGTGAGGAAAATGTGATAGTATAAATTACTCATAGTTCATTTGATTTTGACATGAACAGTGGTACATCTCTACATTAATGCTTTTGCTGCAGAAAACCATGCATTTTCCATAACTACTTATCTTGGGTAATGCAATCCCAGTTTCTATTGCTATTACATTGTGAATCATTGAGTGTTTATGTAGGCCATAAATGCTCGAGCTCATCTGCAGAAATATTTGAGCAGCACACATGATCATGAAATAGGGGAGACTGAATGGTTATAACACTTTTTGCCTTAAAGTCTGAAACACACACGCACAAAACACAATTTATCTCGAAGTTTACTATAATTTTCCTCCATTTCCTCCAGTAAAAAGTAGCAAGTAAAAAGTTAAAAAAGAAAGAAAAAAATGCAAATTTAGAATCTGCAAATTTATAAACTATTCCTAAAGTCCCCATAGTATCCCTAAAATAACTGTTTTCTATTTTATTGCATTTTGAAATAATTTATTCCTGTGATTGAAAAGCTGTATTGTTATCAATGTTAAAACAGTTGTGCAACTTAATATTTTTGTGGAAACCATCATACATTTTTTCATGATTCTTTGCTGACTAGAAATGTCAAAAGAAGAGCATTTATTTTAAATATACACATTTTGTAACATTATAAATATTTTTACAATTTCTTAAAAAAAAAAAAAATTCTTAAAAAAAAAATTTCACCTTTCCTTTCTAATTTGTTAAACTGATGGTGTTACAACCCCACCCTGTGTCACAACTCTCCCTGCTCTTAGTCATTTTTTAATGGTCAGCATACAAAAATCAACCTACAAACGGCTCACTTATTGTTACCCATATTAAGCAGGGAAAGGAGAAAGTATTTTAGCATTGGGAAAAAAATTTACATCACCTTTAACATTTAAACATTTACGCTTGGAGGAATGTGTATATAGAACTGAAACAACTGATCCTGCAATGCATTTATTTTAAAAGCCAACACCATTATGAAGTCAAGAAGAGTTCAGACAGGGCCTTCTGTCCCTCCCTCTGTTTGTCTACCTCCCTCGTGTTTAATATCACTCCATCACTATGGGCATATATCACCAGTCCAGTCAGGCCATGAAGCTGTGATGCACAGCTCTCGTCATCAGGGCATGAATTTCTGGAGCTGGATTTCATCAAGTCTCAATATTATCATAGCACTGAATTCAATGTCCATTTTAGTTGTGTTTTACACCCGTCACATGCTATCAATGTGATGTGGCCGCTGGCCAAAGCATATCCTATCCTGATGAATTAATTGCATGGTACACCTCTCGTATAGAGTGTTGGTCTGCCTCCATTCAGGATCTGAGGTCATAATATGAAACAATAAACATCAGTCAGAAGAAATACCCTATACTTGCAGTCAATCTTTGTCTATGACAGAGTCATGGGATTCCCAAGAGCTTCAGTCAGATGGATGTTTTATGGGTTGTAGGGAACCCTTAGGGAATACTTAATAAACAGCCATAAAAATGACCAATAAACATGCTTGACTAGTCTCCCAATGGGCCAGTGCCATTCCTATCAAATACTAGTGGGGATGGTGTTGTAAAGCTTTTCTGATTTCAAAACAAGAGGAGAAAATAAAACATCTGAAATAATGCTTTATGACTGTGCTTTCATTTGATGACGGATGGTTGGAGACATTATGCACTCGGCTTAGCTGTAGGATAATATAAGGTGTCAGTTTTACCGTTTGGTCCCTGGCTCATTTTAAGCGTGTTACACAGTCTGCTGGTGCCGCTGTTTCATAAACCTCCCCTGAAATCATTTGCAAGTCAGTAATGTTTGGACACACCATGCCCTCTGTCTCAATTTGTTGCAGTTGTATCCAGCGTTTGTGTTTCTGCTTTAGCTGCCAGAATTCATTATCTGCCATGCTAAAAATATTACAGATTTGTCCTGAGAACGGGTTTCAGAGGGGCAGAGAATGGCCAAGAAAAAAAGCACTGGCATGTTAACAGCTGTCCAGGCAAAATTAATAACCTCATTCCCAAAGTACCCCTACATTTTAGTCAACTGAAAGGGAGCAACAGCTCAATAAAGAACTCTCTGCTTGTGTCTATAGGGCCTTTCGCACCGCTTTAGTTCCAGAACTAAATGTACAGTACTAAAGTACTGGGACGATTTTGCGCGAACTATTTCCCAGTACCATTTAAAGGGTTGCATTCGCACCGAGAGTGTGTACTAAGAAGTGACGTAAGCCGGTCGACAGCGACGTCATTTGTGCGCGGCGTTCAACAACAGAAACAAAGAAAAACAACATTAACAACAGGAGGATGGAAGACGCTGTGATCGGAGCTGTGTTTTTGTTGTGTCTCGCGGGTTTCACAACAATGGACATGGAAAGTCGACGTATACGTAAAGCGATTGAAAGAACGGAAAAAAGGACTAAGAATCTCCAACGACAACTGACAGTGCTACAAGTGCCTGCACTTCAGCGTCCGTCCATATGTGAACCAAACTTTCAGGATTGTTTGAAGCTGCTACAAACTTCAAACTTACTGTACTAAAATTAGCATCATATGGACTCAGTGGAAAAAAGGCCTCTATCTACATTTCTGCATACTATACATGCAATTAACAACAGTTTCCAGCTCAAATTATCACTAGTGGAAGGAACGTTTTAATCATTTTTCATAAAGATTATGATGACTGGAGCAAATTACGTCTCAGTTTCAGACATCACACCCACAGACCTGGAGGTCTGGCTACACAAGACTAACTATGTTATGACTTCAAAAACATTCACCATAGTGCATAATTTGTAAACTAATACATTTGTATGTTTGCATCACATAAACAGCTTTGTATGTATGGCTTTTCTGACGTAGAACGTTTCTGATGTACGTAAACTCGCTAGGTTGCTCACTTGGTACAGCATTGCATTTGCTGTGTTGGAGTGTATGGGTACAAGTCCTGTGAAACATGAGACAAGCTCAAAGACTTGTAGAAGCAAACTAAAATGGAATGGATGCATCATAAAATGCTTTCTTATCTCACGTTTGCTTTTGTTAACACTGCTGTGTAGGTTTAGGGTAGGGTTTCATTTATTATTTTGAAACGTAATTGTCACACTTAGCCTATGGCGCGGAGCGAGGAGACAAGGTTTTCAACTCACGAAAGTCCTTTAATTCAAAATCCAAGGGAATACTCAGGGCAGACAGGAGCACAGGAAACACAAGGGTTGACGTGTAATCTCAGACAAAGACAGACAGCACAGACTGGGGCTAATAAACACTGGGCAATTAGGGGAACACAGGTGCATGGAATGACTAATTAACTGAGACACGGCACACCTGGGGAGGGAAAACACAACAGAATGAGTCCAGGGGCGTGACA
>NW_015647043.1:96058-96288 GCF_001515625.1 Sinocyclocheilus rhinocerous
TGGAGCCGACAGAGGGAGGACCCGGAGCAGGAAGAGCACAGCAGGACCCAGGTCACAGCCATAACAGCGGCCCATTTTGGAGCCGACGGAGGGAGGACCCGGAGCAGGAAGAGCACAGCAGGACCCAGGTCACAGCCATAACAGCGGCCCATTGTGGAGCCGACGGAGGGAGGAGCCATGGAGGAGGAATGGCCACCGACTCCAGGGGGCCGACCAACGGCGGCGGAGCA
>NW_015647043.1:96864-98279 GCF_001515625.1 Sinocyclocheilus rhinocerous
ACAATGGAAACAAAAACACTGAGAGAAAAAACACGGAAACAAAACGGAAGGGAGACACGGAGGGTAACTGTTTTGGTCTGAGATTCTGTCACACTTAGCCTATGGCGCGGACCGAGGAACGAGGAGACAAGGTTTTCAACTCACGAAAGTCCTTTAATTCAAAATCCAAGGGAATACTCGGGGCAGACAGGAGCACAGGAAACACAAGGGTTGACGTGTAATCTCAGACAAAGACAGACAGCACAGACTAGGGCTAATAAACACTGGGCAATTAGGGGAACAGGTGCATGGAATGACTAATTAACTGAGACACGGCACACCTGGGGAGGGAAAACACAACAGAATGAGTCCAGGGGCGTGACAGTAATAGAGCATTTACCTTTTAGTGGCGTTCACCACATTTCATTTCTGAACTGCACGATACGTACAACAAACAATGTAATAAAACATTGGAGATTCACATTAATCTGTTTTGGATAAAATGGGCCAATCTTAGGGTGTCAGTGCCACTCACTGGATATTTCACTTTGAAAGTGCATCAAAACATCAAACTAATGTCACTACAGGCATGTTTTTCCATCGAGCCCTGGTTGAAAATACCACAGTAGACTCCTTTTGACGTTTCCTCACACAGATGTATTGAGTTAAGAAATGCAAGTCATGCTGACCGGGTCTCAACAGGGATTTTTAAAAGGTAGGAGGTCATAATGTGGCATGAGTTGTGGCTGTTAGATATGTTATGCTCAATCAGAGAATATGGCCTCTGGAGCACATCCCCCCAGGCACTCTATCCCACTTCTGATAGACCGCCACAGCCTCACATACTCTTCTCATTTGCAATTAAAGATTAATGGGAGAAAGGGATTTCAGATCACAGAGATTAATTGCATCCCCAACTTTTTTTGTACAGCTCTCTCCCATCATTTCCCACCCCAACATAAAGCTAGTGGTGATTTTTGTCAACAAGAACACTGAGAAATGAATAGACCATTTAGTCAGATTCCTACGGGATCCTGCCACCGTTGTTGGTGTAGCTGAAAGGGAGTAGAGGCTCTGGCTGACTTGAGCTATTTTATCATTCACACCTTCTTTATTCTTTCATTTGCCTGTTGTAGCATCTGCTTAGGATCATTGAGGGTCATGGGGGCATTATGTCTCAGAGACCCTTTCAGCCTTTTGACATTTGCATATAAATTACAGTCCTGGCCCCAGATTCTACATTTATATGGGTGCTAAATTGCCAATGGTTCCTCCCATAATCAATTAGAGGCTAACCAGATCAACTCTCTGGTCTCCCCATCAACTTCAAACACATTCCAATGTCCTAAGAGACAGCCATCCACAGTACCTGGCACCAGATGTCTGATAGCCAGCGAACTACCCCCATGGCTGGCAATACACATAACACACACACA